>NC_133586.1:36148410-36243213 GCF_964106895.1 Numenius arquata | reverse complement strand
AAAGCTCCTGGATCTGGACCAATGCTCCTGCAAAGTAAAATCCCTAAAACCATAAACTTTGTGGCTATCAGGTCCTCAGCACCAAAACGTTTCACTCTACAGACCCACTGCTATTGGGCCACAGTGTTCATGTAGATATAGCCTAAATCCTCCTTGTAGGTGACTTCTGGATCTATAAGCAACCTGAGGTATACTTCTCAGTACTGCCTTTTGCCGAACAAATCCAAATTGTTTGTCAAAACACACCCACTGAATATTCCACCCATGTGATCCCAGCTCTCAGCTCACGGCCAGCTTCTCCATGGAGAAACCCACCAAAGTCACAGCTTGCTCCCACCTGCTTTCGTGTGAATCTCAGGGTCCACCCATTTCTCCTTCTAGTAGAGATCTTCAGCAACTTGTCTCTTGCTCTGCTTCCTTGTGGTACAAACCCACTGGCACCAGAAAAATCACCCTGGATTTACTCCAGCACCGGTCCAGCATCAGCAGGAATTTCTCAGCTACCCATGAACAAGTGATAAGAGCTAACGAGAGCCACCTTTACTCCCTGGCAGCTGGCAGGGAAAGTCACTAGAAGTGCATCTCACCTTCACAGGGCCTTGCACCATCACGGTGTTTCTGTCAGGGGAAAGAGGCAGATGCGGTGGGGAGGGACCTGGCTGCAAAATGGGGGAGATCCAAGGGACGAAATTGTTTGCTGGGACAGCGGTGTCTGAGTGAAGATGTAGAGTGTTCAGGCTAAAGCATCTTTAGTAGGTCCTCCTGTAAACCAGTCCGAGTGATGGGTGCTAAGGCATTTTCTCTCTCTCTCCACCCTTTCTCTAGGAAACGCCGAGATGGATGGAGGTGCTGGCAGAGGAACAGAGGTGAAGGCTCCTATTTTTATGTAGGGCAAGCGTGTGCCCAGCTTTGGTGAGACAGCACTAAACCATATGCTGGGGAGCCAGCGTTCCTAAATGCAGTGAAGTATAGCAAGCTGCTGGGTTGGCAGCCCAAAGATGCCAGTGTCTGGGAACCTCCTTCCACCTGCTGTGCCACAGCAAGATCCCTGTGACGGTACTGGTTTCCCACTGCATTTCCCCACACTCAGTGGAGGAAAACTATTAATAAAGAGCTGAATATTACTGTTACTTGCAAAGAAGATTAGAGCTCCCATTCCTTTTTGACTTGTAAGCGTGAGGGCGGGTATTGTTGTGGGATAAAAACAAAAGCTGGGATGAACGTGACCAGGCAGTGCCAGTGGAGCATTACTTACTCAGTACTGTCACTCCTAAGGGTGTACAGCGGTGCCAGGTGGAGTTCAGCTGGCCAAGGGACAGCATGATGACAGCCAGTCCCAGTGCTTCTGAGCGTTCATAGCAGAGTTCTGAGCAAACTGGGATGGGTTATCAAGACACACAAAACACCCTGTGAGTGCAAAGCTTCTTTGGTAAACCGAAAGCATGTTTAATAATTTCAGCATTACCCTTTTGTGTCTCCAGGCAGCTTGTGGCAATTACAACCTAGGAGAAGGTTGTTCGAGGATCTTTGACCCCGTCTGTGGCACGGACAACATCCTGTATGCCAATGAGTGTCTGCTGTGCGTTCATAACCTGTGAGTATCCAGACCTCCTGCAAGTCTTAAGTGTCACGCAGACGAGGGCTACTACACGTCTGGGATTTCCTAGAAAGCAAGCTGTTTGCATGCATGCAGCCGGGTGGAGCGTGGGCAGGGAGCCCAGCACATCTGGCAGGAATCTGGCCTCCCGCACAGATGTTGCACCCGCTGCTCTGAGCACGTGGGCTCCGTCTGGGAGATGGGTCCGTGGCGCGCGGCTCCGCAGCACACAAGCTGCCCCCGGGCAGGGACCGGCCCGCCAAAAATCTCCCCACTCCTGCAGCTGCCAAGCCGCAGCCATCGCTCGGACGCTGCGCTGGCAGGTGTCCAGCGACTCAGACAAAAGGCAAAGCCCTCAAAGCCTGCCCAGATCTAGCAGGAAAGCAGAAAAATGTTTTTCCAGGTGACCTCAGACGTGTGGTGGCTGAGGAAAAACTATGGTTTTTTTCATCCCAGTAATTTATAGCTGGACTATGCTTTCTGTCTTCTCTGCATACGAAAGGAGACAATTTGCTCTGGGTATTTTTAAGAATGAGCCTTCTATTTAATCTGTGCTGGTGCCAGACTGCACTATCTTAGCAGAAGGCCAGGCCCCAATGCTAGCAATGTCTCTGGCAAGACTTGATTCATTTCATCTGGCTCGGGCCCTAGGTAATTTTGAGTATTTATACATTGGAAGCGCTCTGTGTCAGACAAGTGAAGGAATTACTTCCAATTTAATGCTATTAAGTGGTTCAAAAATCTCTGTTGGGAAGACTGAGTCTTATCTGCAGCCAGATGCCCCAGTGTGTGGGGCTAAGGGAGCTTCACCCTTGGCTTTACCTGGTGGAGGCAGGGAGTGTTGGTGATCAGGCTCACACACCCATCTGCCATCCACAGAGACATCTCTCACGGAAACTCAAATTCCAGCTTTTCTATCCCTGAACAAATGGGCTTGTGAAGCCAAATTCTGCTTTTAGGAGCATTGCCTCCCAGATAAGTCTGCAGTAACAAGAAAAAGAGTCCAGATCACCAGGAAAAAAAGCCTGGACAAGAATTGTTGGTCTGGTTGTCCCCTCATTAACCCAGGCTGCTGCCCCATATTCTGCTCCTGGCCTGCTTAAGTGCTGGTTTTACATCTTAAGGCTGAAGATGGTGCAGTCAGGCAGAGACACGCGGAGTGGGATCTCCTGAACGAAGGCGCCATGGTTAATGACCCGGCGCGGCATGGCAGGGTGGTAATGACCATGCTGGAAGCCAGCAGCCCAGCACCAGCTGTCGGCTGTATTGTGCAACAGATGGGGGTGGGAGGTTCGTCAGACACAACATCGTTAGGGCTTTGGCCATGAACCAAGAGCGGGGTAAAGAGAGCGAGGAAGGCTTCAAAGGCAGCTATGCAGGGAGCAAAGTGGCATCGAGGATGCTACATCCCCCCACTGCAGAGCACGGCTTCAGAAGGGATGGGAGACCTCCGTGGTCACAAGAAGGAAAGTTTGGGGTACAAAAAAAGAAAGACTGAGCTGGTGGCGTATCCAGAGCCAGCCAGGAGCCAGAGGAGGGAAGGGATGGATGAGAAACTGGTGCTGGCACCCACCTTGCGTTGACAGGCTCTGTGTCCCTGCACTTCTTCAAACTCCCATGTGCGCAAGCTGTCAGCAGCTGCAACTGGCAACATGCTACTCTTGCAGGTCAAAGCCCTGAGCCTTGCAGCTCCCCTGTAACATTTCCAAGTGAAGAAGTTTTGGGGTTAGGAACAGCAGCCAGGATCATCTGGGCTAGGCACCAGGACTTTGAAGCTGCCTGGTGCCACGTGTCTCAGCGGAGAGATAAACGGAGTGTCGTTGTCTATAAAGCTTCGGTCCGTGGGGAAAAGTCAGATAGCCGAGAGGCAAGATGAAGTGTCATTTGCAGTTTTGTGTGTGCAACCAGTCTGACAAGAGCTGGAGGCCTGCAAGGACTCTGGGAATAACTACCGCAAGAGCATCTGGTGGGTCCCTGCGGCAGCGGTGTCTCACTTGTCACCTTTGGTCACTTCACTGTGACCAGTGTGCAAAATGCTTTATGCAAAACACAAAACAGCTTGAAAATCATTTTACTAGCATTTCTCTATGCACCCGAGAAATGGGTTTGTCTTTCCAAAGAGGAGAACATCATGACTCCACATGAAAATGGAACAATTCAGAGTAATTACATCCACTACTGGGCAAAAAATAATAATAATTTTTTGCAGGTGCCTTTTTAATATTTTCCTCACTTTTGCTGCAGAAGCAATCAGAGGGGAGGCTGGAAGCAGGCCCGAGCCCAAGCAAGACACAATGGCAGGCATTTGTCTGTAAAAACGTACAAAACAAAGTCATAACCTTTATCGCCTACAACCAGACAGGCATTAGAGGTGTCTTAGTGCTGTCCTACAGCACAGAGGTGAATTATTCTGCCAGGAGGTGTCAGGAAGCACCGGCTCTTGAGCTTACCAGAATTAATTAACACGTCTGTGGTAACCCTGAACTCCCTGTCAAGAGTATGTGGCCTTACTTACTGTGAATAACACTTAAATGATGATTTAAGCACTATTTACCTTTCTTTGTCCTCTGAGCTAGGCTCTTCCGTGGATCAGGGACCTGAGGGCATCCTCTAGCATTTTTAACCTCTCTTCCAGGCAAAGAAACACTAACGTGCGTATAAAGAAGAGGGGAATGTGCTAAAAGCCCTCTCCACGCTCCGACTCCGCTTGAAACTAAAAAGGGCATCGGTTCCAGACAAGATATCACAAAGCTGTCCCTCACCTATACGAACTCCTAATAAAATGGAAGCATTGCTGCATCTTGTACTGGGATTTCTTACACACACAGCAGGCCCCTTTCCTTGACATTTAAAATACTTTCCTGAAAAATATGGTTTGTTTTGGTAATGTCCACAAATAGCTGTGAGCAAATTACCAACAGAGCCCCAGGGACAAGGCTAGGACATGCCCAAGGAGAAAGCCAGGCTCTGGCGTAACAAGGAGGCTCTTTATTGCATCAAGAATTTTTTTTTACTTTCCTAAACTTCCAGCATCCAAGCAACAGGAGATTTTGGCATTCTCATGACTGGCAATTTTGTTAAATGCAGGGCATTAAAGCCCTTACTCCAGGGCCTTTGCCAGGAGGAAGAGTCCAGTAAGTCATCTCCATGCTGACCTGTCTCCAGCCTTGTCCAAAAGCCAATTCCCCATCACACAGTCCCTGTGCACTGAGAGCCACCAGCCTCAGACTTGTCCTGCAGGTCACAGCTACCCACTGCTTTGGAAAACCAAAAAGGCTCCCTTTTTCCAGGCAACAAATCTGAGTTTTTTTCGCCTCTAGAGGCTTTGGAGAGCTTTGCTGCTGGCACCCCATGCCCGGACCCCTGGGCTGCGGTCTGGCGAAGCGGGGGGGGGGGAGATGCGGCGCAGCGGGACGCAGGGTGCGGGTCCCTGGATGGAGAAAGGGAGGAGGTTTCGGCACTGGAGGCCGCTGTTGCTCCGCCGGAGCCGGTGCCGTTGCCGGAGCCGAGCCCGCAGCTGGATCCCGCAGCTGGCGGCGGGGTGGCCCGGGCGAGCAGCGAGATGCGGGTGCTGCTCTTCTCAGCCCTGCAATAAGGCTGGAAGCCGCTGAGGAGAGGTAGACCAGGCGCTCAGCCTCGCCACATCCCTCTCCGTCACCTCCCCGGGGACCCACGGGCAGGTCTGCAGGGACCTCACGCTCCATCTGGGGGGTTGCAAGGAGACGAGTGGCCCCAGAGGGTCTGCCCACAGGTCCTGTGCGGAGGGGATGTGTCTGCCTGGTACTGGCACAGCCCTGCCAGCTGTTCCCCCGAGAGCTGGGCACACCGCTCCTTGTGCCAAAGGACTGCAATGAGTCAACCCAAAACAGCCTGGGACAGAGCCATCGAGGCCAGGCGTTGAAGCCTCTTGGGGCTCCCCAGGAATCATAGCCCTTGAGTATTTAGGCAAACCAAATGCCCTGTTCTTAGCAAATCCTGAACTTCACTTTGGTTAGAAAGATGTGTTTGAGCTCTCTTTATGTTCTTTGAAGAAGTGGCTGAAGAACACAAAAAGAAAAGCCAGGATCAAGCTGAGAGAAAGCTCTAGCGCTTGCCTGAAATTTCAAACGCAACCAGATGCAGCTGGGAGGGGGGGCAGCACAGGCTCCTCTTCCCAGATCTGCCAACAAGTCTGTCTGCGGTCGAGGGAGAGATGAAAAACGACTCACTTTGCCCATATGTAAAATTAATGCACTAAAGGTGGTAGCCCCAAATAGGCTTGGGACTGTAAATTGACTCGACATCTTGGCACAAAGAGGATCCTGGAAATATGCCTCTCACAGATGGGATATTTCTGATTCTGCTGCATCACGAGAAACAGAGCATAGCTTTCACCTGGAGAGGTCTCTGCAAGTGGGGCTGGCAGGAGGGGAGGCTGAGCCTCCTCACGGCATTCATTCTTAGACTTTGTGGCGTGGTTAAACCCAGCTTAGCTCCAAACTCATCCAAGTTGGTTTCTTCCACCCAGAAGAATGCTGGAGAGGTTGCACTGAGGCCAACTTATGCCAAGCAAAACATCTTTCCTGCCCATGCCATTTCTAGGAAATGTCACCCAGTATTAGCCAGGAGCATTTCTTTGATGAAGTGAGGTGCTGACCGAGCTTGCAAAACAGCAGGTCGCATCAGCTCGATGGTTGAGCGCGGGCTGCATCTCCCCAGGCACTCTTCTGACGAGAACTACCACTCCTGCTAAATGTCAGCCACATCCGTTCCGCAGCAAGGTCCATAACAGGCTTGAGATTATGGGAGGCAGCAGGTCAAGAGCCATCCTGTACGTACTGCGCTGCAGGGACACATTAGGCAGAACCAGTGGCAAGTTTCCAGGAGGGAACAGTTCCTGTCCGTATTCCACTTTTGGTTTGAACCACTGCAAATCTGAGGAAGCTTTAGCAGGCGCAAAGGCATTTTACTGACCCCTAGACTGGGTTTCGTTTTATCTATAGACTTATGCCCAAAACCCAGTCTTCTGCCTCAGCTTCTTCCCTGAAGCTGAGGAGGAGAGGGCTTCATCTCAGCTGCTCCTCTGCCATCCGCTTGCCAGCAGAGCCTGGAGCCGTCCTGCCAGCAGCCAGCGTGACTTTTCTGAGACACCAGTTTGCCTCTCCGTGTCTCTCAGAGCTGGCAAGCTGGCAGGGACAGGGGAAAGAGCAAAAGGGAGAGTGACGGGAGGAAGGGTAATAATGGCTTCAATTGTACTTTTCTTTCTCTGTCTGAATAGCTGCAGCCTTTCAGGCCACCTTCCAAGGGCAGCACTGCTGGCAGAGGGTGTTTGGGAGAGCCCTGAACGCATTTTAAATGATGCAACTGGGGAAAAACATAGCTCACCAAAGCACAGGAAAGGCTCAGTCCATCCACCTCCCTCCTCCTTCCCTTCTGGCTGCTCCCAGAGGGCTCAGCCAGGGCAGCGGGAAAGGCCAAGGGGCTCACAGGCACACGGTGGGTGAGGAGACCCCAGAGGATGATACAAACATGGGGGGCTCAGCATTTACTGCCTGGGAAAGCATAGGCACCGAGCAACGTGACATCTGCCCCACCACCACACTGCTCAGAACAACAAAAATGTTTGAATGACAGAGGGGGAAACACCCAAAATAACCATGCGGCAGCCAGGGCTCCACAGAGAGCAAGATACCCGCGTGGCCCAGCCCCGTGCCAGCTCCCAGCCCATCTACAGGAGGAGCAGGAGGATTGCAGCTGGCAATGTTTCTCCTCCTCTCCCTCCTCCTGCCATCGTGGGGCATCTCTCCTGAACTCCTTTGCCAGGATTTGCTGTTCAGGTGGAAGCTTTTCAAAGCAGGGTCACATCCTGCCCAGTGCCTCCAAAGCAGCGGTGGGTACTGCCAAGCTTTACGAATGTCACAAGGGTGATGAAAACCAGACAGATGGCCCAAGGGAGAGCATTTTCTGATCAGAAAACCATTTTTCTTTAAAATCAAGACTTTTCTGCCAATAAAAATTCCAGTAAAATTCAGCTGGGGAAGCGCTTCCGCTTTCTGGAACACTTTACTGAAGCTCCCGTCTGGGAGGGAATATCTATTTCCATCGATGGTGGCATTTGCTTTATAATGTCATGATAGCAAACTGAAAAGTCAGGATTAGAACTGGACCAAGGGACTTTAGTGCAAGGTGCAAAGCCGCAGCTGAGAAGCATCTCTGGATTTTTGGTAGCTTCAAAATGCTCCTGCTTTCAGACCTATTTGGAAGGGGCAGCATTGGCACCGCCTTTGCCCACTGCAGCCTTCCCTGGCCTTTCTCTGCTAAGGCAGCTTCTATTTTAGCTGCATTTTCAACATCAGATTTGTTTTTCTAGCCCGGAAATAAGCAGAGCCTCCCTCAGATTTGCTGCATCTGCCAGAGTGCACTTTCCATGGGGTATGTTCAGCTTCAGGAGACTTTTGCAGGGGGAAGCTGAATTAAACCCAGTTTGCCCAGTTGGCAAAGAGAGCTTCTCTTTGCAGACACCCCATGGGAACCCGCCTGCTGCCAGTGGAAGGCTCTGTCTGATGCTGCCATGTGCCACCCCCTGGATCTGGCCTTCTGCAGAGGGTGCAGACAGCGATGTCCCCATGCCCGGTGCAGAGCAGAGGTCTGGAGCCTGCTCTCCTTTACGGGCCAGGTCTGCACGCCAGACCTACATAACCGCTTCAGCTGCCGCTGTTGTGACAACCTCAACAAGAGATGTCAGGAGTGCCAGCAAATGGAAACAGTTTTATCAAAGGGGAGAGGCGGTTGCCCGGCACAGCGCAGCGGCACCACTGTGTCAGAGGGTTACGCTGCCAAGCTTGAGGCTGGAGAGAAAACACCAACGGGTCCCATTTCCAAGTAGGAAATGATAGCGTCAACTCTCCGCAAAGCAAAAGTCCCGCTGAAATGGAAGGATGCTTTTAAACTGCAAATTTCCTTTCATCTAAACCACAGCTCGGGCTACCTAGGGGAAAAGCTGTCCTTGGCAAGCGTGTGGGAATGAGCTGGAAGCGGCTCTGTACCGATACAGACTGTCCATAGGGCTTAGAGGGGCTGTAGCAGGATCATCACTAAATAAGAGAGTGGACACTTCTGGCTGGCGGGCTGAAAGCACCATGATAAACCACAGCCACGGAGCAAATAGCCACAACTAGAGCTGCAAATTTGAAGCAGGATCTCAGCTTTTGCTTTCTAGTGTCTCTGAGCTGTTAACAGACAAGTCAAATGACAGTAATAGTTTGCATTTCTCTCTATCAAAAGGCAGTAAGCTTCCAGGAAGCTGGAGCGTCCAAAGTGCTCTGCAGCCAGCGCAGACAGCGAGGCAGCCCTGCCAATGTTTCCACACTAGTTTTCTGGCCTTCATCCTGCATCAGGCACACTCCACTTACAGCCAGGGACAGGAGGAGCTGGAAGTGCCAGCTCCGCACGGTGCCGGCACACAAAGCTGGATTCCTCACACTCCGCACACTGTTGGAGACCTCCCGGCGCTGCAGTCGGCATTAGCACTGCGGGTGGATTCGATGCTGAGAAGCTCCTTCCAGCCGAGCAGCACAACTCCTGGAAAGCTCCCAGGCAGAGGTCCTGCCCTTCACCTATGCCAGAACAATAACCTGTTGTACGGCACGGCTCCGTGGGGCTGGATTGCAGGCTCTTTTCAAAATCTTAAGTGCTTTGCTAGTTGCAAAAGACACCACAAACGGAAAATCACACGTGGGGTTTAAACCCCAAGAGGGGTTGCTGGCCTTGGGGAGGAGGTGAGGTCCTTCCTGGCACACCCTGGCATGAAAGCATGTGAAGATCCAGCTCCATCCCTGCTTTGCAGAGTGCTGGGAAGCTCTCCTTTGCTGGCAGATGGTGCTAACGTGGCTCGAAGCCACAAAGACATTAGGTCAGTGCAAGTGTCCAGCTTGCAGATGGCATCACTCTCAGGGACCAAGGTCCAATGCGTTAATCAGAGACCCCCTATCAGTCCTCTTTCCTGAAGTCAGCATCCATACGGGGGAAAAGAGCAGCCTTCCCTATACACCCTATAGCATGCTTTGGGGCGCTGTGTCCCCCACCAATGTCCTCATGGGCACAGATGGTGTTTAATTCTAGCAGTAGAATGCCAAGTCCTGAAAGAAAAAGCCAGGACGCCTCAAGTCGGGTCCATCAGGGGCTGAAACACGGTGGGGAAGCAGGAGCTGAGGCAGGACTGAAGCAGTAGGCAAGGCATGGCTGGGGCAGAGAAAGACATCCCACAGCCCTTGCACTGATGGCTGTGTGCTGGCTCAAAGGCAGAAGACAAGCTAACGCCCATGGCAGTGAAATGGCACAAACCCCTGATTCAAAGTGTACCAAAACCAGTGGGTATAGTGGGGCTTTGGATCTGGCCCCAGCAAGACACTAAACGTAGCTGCAGCAGCATCACTGCGGTTGCCATTGGGCTGAAAGCATTTCTGGCTGCCCTGGCACTCGGGCAGAAGTTATTCCTCTTTCCTCACCCTGCTCCTGGTCACAAGGAAGAGTAAGGGGCTGGCCAGATGTGACTCTCCTGACCTCCACTGGCCTTCTTGACCAGTTCGGGACACTGCACCTGCATCGCTGCCAGCCAGCAGCAATGCAGCCATGAAGCAAAACATCTGCACCAGGGCTGGGCTCCTCTCCTATGACTGGCAGCAGAACCTGAGCAGATGAAGTGCAGGGCAGGAGCAGAGGTCATGCCCCACCATTGTGGATAGGATGTCTGAGGTGGCAGCACACACGTTCACCCTGTCTGGAAAGCTCCGGGAAATGTGCAGACCAGGCCATGGTGTCTTAAAGCAAACCAAGTAAAAACAGCATGGGACAGAGCCCCACATTGCTGCCCTCTAACCCTTCCCTAGCCACTGACCACCCCAGCACCCTGAGCTCAGCCACCCAATTCCACAAGAGCTTCTAATTTTGGTGCTCAGAAAGAGTCACTAACATGCCTGAGCTTTCCAGTTTGCCTGGCAGTGCAAGAGAGATGAGTATAGCAAGGTAGAGTTCCAGGGCTTTCCCTGGAAAAACCGCTTGAAAGACTAAGCATAGACTGGCTGGGTCATAATGAGTGTCCCATTGTTTCTGCAGTTCCTTCTAACTCCAGAGCCACAAATATCCCTAAGTTCTTGGCAAAAAACAAAAACAAAAGAAAAAAAAAACAAACAAAAAAAAAACCACACCAAAAAAAAAAGCTATCTGTTTACAATTAACTTCCCAAAAAGCAGTTAAGAAAAGTTCATTCACCTCTATAGGCACCAGGGCAGACAAGCATCTTCTGGTTCCAGCTCTGACACATGTTCCCTCCCCCAATCCAGCTCCTTTTAAAGATAATTCCTGCCTTGGAGGCAGCTGATTGACTGCAAATGCAGGTCTGTGCTTTTCCAACTCTCTTATAGGCGAAGTGCGGGCTTTGGCCTAAATAGGACATCTGGACCAGGAAACATATATTTAGAGTTGCATAGCTGAACTGCCAATCTCAGAAATAAGGCTCATGAGAGCAAGGTCACTCCCAGTAACCGGTCCCAACAGTAGAAACACTTTCCCATGCAAACAAGTTCCTGTTAATCGGGGCGGTGGATGATATGTGCAGCCTCCACAAGTGGCACAGTGCATAGCTTCAAGGATCTTGAGGCTAATCCAAGCCCATAGTTCTTACTTGCTCCTTGAAAACACTGCCAGGATGACTCATTGAAATGTAAACAATGGAAATGAGCTCCAGAACCGGGTCTTCAAGGATCGCAGCTGGAGCTGGAAACAGTGTGGTTGCAATAATGAAACCTGTGAAGGTTTCCTCATCCAAAATCCTGACCTTTGTATACAATTGCATCTAATATATACATAGTGGCCAGAAAGGTCTTAACCAAAGTGCAAGCTGGAAAATAGCACCTTTTTGGCGTTATCCTTAGGTAGTCCAGTCAACCTGCTGGCATACACCTGTGAGGTCATCATACCAGCTTCCACACAACCTCTCCGCTGCTGCTATTCAAAGCATTTGAGTTTGGAAAATCCTCCAAGCAAGACCTTGGCTCCAGATGACCAGCCTGACATGCGTGCTCTGCACAAAAGGGTCAGCGCAACTCCATATCCTCGCTTGTTTTGCACACATTTGGCTGCACCCTGAGAAATAAGCCAGAAATCAGTTTGGGGCACAAAGAGTAGCCACACAAGCTGTTTTGCTTCAGCCAAGATAAAGCTAAAGAAAAAAAGGAACCTCAGAGAAAAACTAAAAATGTCACTGCAAACTTGTAGCCTGGCAATACGCCTGATTGGGCATTGCCCACATCAGGAGGAGATATTCTTGTGAAAACCTGATGCTGGGTAACTCACTGGCCAGCCTGTAGATGGGGTCTTGCATGAACACCTGCCCCTGGAAAGCCAGGAGGGGAAATGTAACGGGGAAGCAGCAGGAGGTGCATAAATGTAATTTTCTCTTTCTCTGATCAAGCATGTTGAAGAATAGCTTGCCCATGTCGAGACAGAGTGTGAAAACCGCCTGTCAATAGATAGAAACCATGAGGCTGTTGCGCCAGTCAGGGCAAGAGGTTTTATTTCCAGACCATCAAGGGAGAAATAATTCTTTAGAAAAATCAATGAAATTTAAATGAGTATATAGGAACGGCTGTTTGAGTCCCAAAGGTCCATCTAGCCACGCACTGTGCTTCCAGCACAATATGTCCTTCATCAAGAGAACATAGTTGTGCAGTTCCCAGGGGCACCATGAACATGAGAGATGCGTGGAGATGTGAACTGCCACACAAGGGACTGCCATCCACTCGTATCCTCATGGTTCTCACTGTCTGACCTCAAACTTAGGCTGTTTGGTTAGTTCCACTGGCAGATTTGAGGGCCTGGCAACCCTTCACGCAGCCTCAGTTCAAGGTCCTGGCCAAGGACTCAGGGTGACCATGTCCCCATCAGCAGAGCCAGGCAGGAGTTATCTTGGCAGGAAGCTGCTCCCTGGCAGGGGGTCACATCCCCATTTGCGAGGCTGGATACAGAGGAGCTTAACTGTCCCCAGAGACCCATCTGGATCATGTCAGCTGGGCTGGAGGCCTTGGTCACACTCTGTCACCCTTCCTGAACCTGTGAGTCAGCAAAATCTGTCTGTGACCCACCATGGGGAAGCCAGTGAAGTGTCTGGTGTGCTCCCACTCATTTATAAGGAACCTAATTAAATACCAAGAGATGCTTTTCTTTGTTCACAGCTTCCATTTTCTACTCAACGCTCACCCACCAAGGTCTGTGGTGTCGGCTCAAGAGTTTGCCCTCAGAGCTGGTTCTGGCAGTGTCCAACTGCAACTCTGGAGTTGAATCCTTCCAAAATGCCATTAACAGCTGTGCCATCTCTCTAACATCATGGTAACAACCACAAATTAACGTATTCATAAAAAATAAAGCTTGAAGAAGCCTAAGGATCTCAAAGCATAACCAGCTCTATCAGGTGTTTTTCCAGTTTCTTTTTGATGGCTGCTGGTAATGGAATTTTTACAACTTCCCCAAGAAACCATTTCCCAGCATCTGTGTCTTTCTGGTTTGGCTTACACTTATCTTCTGGCCATGAAAGACAGAGAAAAAAAAAAAAAACCCAAAACAAAACAAAAAACAACATTTTCTTCTTCTTTTCAGTAGCTTTTTACACATTTGAAGAGCTTCACTCTTATCCTGTTTTGCCTCAATCTTCAGTAAACAATTTTCTTTCTTTCCATCTCTCCTGCTAGGTTGAATTTTCTCTCCTCCCTGTTCCTACTGCTGTCCTCTATTCTTACCCTAATCCAAACATGAAATCTATGGCTGATGTTTAGCGTAAGCTCCATCAAGCCTTTTCCACCAGCCTTCTCATAGGAGACTTTGACATGCAAAGACCATGCATTATTCAGAGCGGTTCTCTGGCATTTCTCCTTCACTGACACACAACACAGCACCGATCATTTCACCTTTATAGTTCCAAGCAAAGTCTGTCAAACCTCAGCCTCACTTGTAACTACTCCTTTAACATCCTGAAAGCCTTCAGAGCTCCTCAAAGCCTCACGCTGAGACCTGATGACTTCTTGCTCTTCCAGCCCTAAAAATGCACGCTTCGACTTCTATGACTGAAATATCTCTGCAAAGGAGATGTGAGAATTTTTTTGCCCTCCTGCTCTCTAATTGCTGTCCTTGCCCCCTGCAGATCCGTGAAGTCACCAGCCATGATGAAATCTTGTATTGCCTGTGTCTGTAAATATTTTCTAAGATTTTATTTCCTTCTTAAGACTTTAAAAACTAGGCCAAAAAGAACAACTGGGGTATTTAAAAATCAGGTTTGCCTTTAGCTTTTTTGATCAAGAATGCTTTTAATGGGCTCAGTTGTCAACATCAGGACCGACTTAATAATAAATGTCTGACATTTCAGTCATTATTCAGAGATTCTATCCGCACCCTCCCTCCAGTGCCTGGCTGTTTACTTAAAGATTCACTCATGTTGGTGTTTCCACTGGTGGGCCTGGGAGCTGGAAGGGGAGTGAAGCTCCTGGTAAACAGCCAGCAGTCTCTCCCAGGCAGCAAGTGACTGGGGAAGGTCAGACGGCAGCGAGGGCATAGGAGGAGAGGCTGCCCAGGGAGGGCAGCGCTATGGGAACCTGCTAATAAACCCAGCGCAGCAGTGGCGGCTTGCTAAAGCCCGGGCTGGCTGCCACACATGGATTAGTGCTGGCGTGGTTCTCCATGGGAGGGAAGAATGACAAGTTGGGCTTTGCTGGGCCAAGAGCCTTCGGCTTTCTTCACCTTCAAGGGCTTCTACGCCACTGCACAGGCTGTTTGCTGCTTCTTTTCAGCGAAAGGAGTGACCCTGTTCTGCAGAATAACCTCCATCCCAAGAAGAAGATTTGACAGCCAGTGCCAGGCCATTGGTTTTCATAAAGCATATAATAAATGTTCAGATTTTTAAACTTTACTCTCTTATTAGTAAGGTCCTGGCTCAATGCGTTCTGTGTTTGGGGGATTTTTTTCTTTTTACGTTGTATATGGCAGCCTAATTACAGTCATTACATTGCCTCGAACTATTCAAAAGAAGTTGCCTCACATAATTACGTGCGTGTAAGTGAGAATAATGCCATGTCTAATACTGCAGCACTCCACGTACACTGGAGGAAGCGGTCCATGCTCTCCCAGCGGAGATCTGAAAGGGTTAACACCACAGCTTGCACCCAGGCCAAAATGCAAGTTTCCAGCAGCATGTTGGATCGGTTGCCCGTCATCTCCATCCCACCATACCGGTGTCCTGCCCTGGGTATTGTTTGCTATATTTAGCAAAGCTAGAACAAATTTTCCTGCGGTGTAATTCTAGCAGGTAATTGCCCACCCCACCGAAGCCACCGCAGGGCTGATTTCCAGGAGACGTGCAGCGCGTGCATTATCCATTCAAGAGACAGCGAAGAGCTAAATTCCTGGAAGTGTTTATTACTATTGGATCGTCTTGCCGATCACGCTGCAGCCTAGCAGGCTCCCCACCTTTTCTAGTGAAAACGAAATTAAATCACATGTTGGTGTAGCTCCCACCCGGCTGCTTCCCGGGGGAGCCCACGTGGCTTGCAGCACCAGGCGCTCGCAGAGACACGTTTTCCCCAGGTCAGGCCGTCACAGCTAGTTCGCTGTAACTTCAGCTTGTTTACTTGGCTGATGGAGATCTGAAAACACCAGATAAGGCTCTAGGTGTCCTTCAGTAATCACAGCACCGCAAACATGCTCACAGGGGAGATGTGGCTCCCGGGAGGGGATGCACAGCCTGTTGGCAGCTTCATGTCCGGCTCCATCCATTTAGCTCCACGACCAAGGTCTTACTTTATGCAAGAGGCTCGAACGCCAAGCTCAGATCCTATTTTCATGGCCATGAGCACTGTCCCGCCATCTTCCCACTCTGCTTCTCCATCTATTGAACAAATCACAGCAGGGACTTGCCGCCTCCTCAGCCAGTTTGCTGCTGTATGCCCTGCTGAAACCGTACGCCGTTTTGTTATGCAAAAAAATAGTACAAAGGGTCCCTTCTGCACAGCAGCAAGCAACACAAACATTTCCTAAATGAGACCAGCCAGACCTAGAGGCAGATACCAGTTCAATCTATAGGGAGACGCAAATTATTCCGCTGCATGCTTGACTGCCAGGAAGAGTTTTGCAAATGCTTTAACGAAGCCTGGACCGCACCAAGATGAGGATGTCAGAAATTGATTCCTGATGATCTCTAGTACAAAGAAGCTCTTCGTCTGTCTTTCCATCCAAGTTGCTTGGTTTTACTTCTTTTCTCTTTAGGAATTAAGTGAATAAGTAATCACATGGGCAGAAATAAAACTAGCGAAAAAGAGAGTACGAGTGAAACCGCCTCCAGGAGACTGGGGGAAGTTGAGGCAAACAGCAGCTGTAAGGAGGCAGCCGCCTCGCAGAGCCAGGACTCCCAGGACAGAGTTTGGTCAATTAGAGCTTTACCAGAAGCAGACTGACTTAACAAAATATACATAAACCAGCTGGCCCTCAAACTTCTGTTTTCCTCGTCTACCCGTCGCTGACAAACACCAGTCATTTTTTACATAGCCTTGGGAAAGCTCATGCTCTGCAAATCATTAGTTTATGCAATTATGTTTTCTCTGTTGAATGTCACATGTGCAAAGGTCATTGCTGGAGATAGGAAATGGGCTTTTGTTCCCAGAAGAGGCAAGAAGACGTGCCACATTTGGCCAGAATAGCAGATATCATTGTCCTTTTGCTGGCGGGACACGTGTCCTTCCATGTATCACCTGCCTCTGGTTGCCTGCTTTGCTGTGGTCCCTCTCCCAGTGGCCACATGTCCTCTCACTGGGGTTCACAAGGGGACTTCAAGTGTGAAACGCAATGCTGTTGATAAAAGCTCCTTGCACAATGTATCTGTACGCCTAGAAGGTGTGAATGGCATCTCAGCTCCAGTGGCCCAAATGTTAAATAGCAGTGACTGGAAAGGAGCAGGTCCCCTGGAAGCTTGGGGATCTTGGTAGCTCAGGCTGGGACTGAATAGTGAATATACCTCCCTGTTTCCTTATTGATACTTACACCAGCTTTGGATTAAAACAAGTGAAAGTCAGGACAAAAGTCCTGCTCCGGAAAAAGATCAAAATCAACCGAGCAATCAAACAAAGATAAAAGCGTAACAACCAGTCTCTGGGATCATGTTTCTCCAGCTCACTGGATGGGAAGGTGAGAACCTGGCTGGACTCCAGGCTCGGAGCACAGCGCTGAACCGTCCCTCCATGCGGGGCACTGAGCAGGGGGAAGCTCAAGCCCAACAGCCAAGGAAGCACTGAGCGGATACAGCTGCTTTAAAAGCCTTGCCTGGTGCTATACTTGAAATCTGGTGCTGGACCGTTTCTCAGCGGCATGTCCCACCAGGGCCATACCCCTTTTTCCCTCCCTCGTTTAGCACTGGCAATGCACCACAAACCAGGTAAAAATCTTCCTGCACTGAATGATTCAAAAGAGCTGTGCCTAATAGACCATCTATCTCATTGCTCTTTGTTTTGGCATCCTTGACTGCTTTAAATCCCACTTAAAGCTGTCTAACAACCACGATTACACCAGTCACAACTGCCATACAAACATCTCCATTACTCTCTGTACACTGGAAACATGGGTTTTGGTTTTTTTCCCCCCTTTCGCTAATACAACAGTGGCAGCAAATCACACTGAGGCAGAAGGGTGGGGTGTGAGGATAATTATGTTGTCCGAGTCCAAGCTATGACACCAATATTGCCTGCTGGTACTGGACACTGTGGAAGCCTGTGTAGGCTTGTAGCACAGAGGCATACTGAGCAGGATCCACAGGTGCCCGGTTTAATAGCTGTCGCTCAGCGCTGCCATCCAATTCTCCTCTGAATAATCAGACAGGCTTGGCTGGTGCCAGGCAAAACAGACATCACCTCTAATACCAGACCCTGTTGAGAGCAGCTCCAGAGGCACCCGGCCTTCCTGCACAGGGACAGGATCCGAGCTATGAAGCAAACTGTCCGAAAGGGTTTTGACAAAGTGACATTTAAACAATGGTTGAAAATTCATCCAACCCACGTCACCTGGTCACTGCCGGTCTCTGGCTATTTCCAGTCTCCCATGTGCTCATACGAAGCTACCCCAAAATCTCCATAAAGGGCAGGGAAGGTTTTTGCGATGCAAGAATTAGGGCCGTGATTCATGTCAGTTCAGTTGACGCGTGACAATGAAAGCATCTCCTTCCAAGCGTCCCTCTGCCTGCTTCAGACACACCTTCCCAGGAACTCCCCAGCTGCACAGCTTTCCAAGGAAAGGCTAATTTGTGAAACAGTTTTTCTTATAGAACTGCTTTGATTTTGATGAGCTTTCCTGACATTTCTGATTTTCTTCTCCAGAAATTTGTTTGTAAAAATGAATTTTCCCCATCAGTTTTCCATTTCAAAATTATTCCGCCATATATTTCACTAACTCTATAAACTAAAATATTTACCTTAGATTAAACGATATAAAATTCAAAAAAAAAAAAAAAAAAGAACAAAACATGCTGGATTTCTGTAAAGGAAGTAGTTCCTTTGAACCAGCCAAGAGCATCCAGGAATACCTTGAAAAGGAATTCCTAGGAACTTCTGAAATAGGACACTTCCTGCCATTTCCTACCAGACACACTTTGAGATCCCAGACCTCCTACCAGAAGGTGCTCCATCTCCCCCATGTTGGGTTCTCACACCCCGCTGCTCTGCCACAATACAGTACTCGTGATCTCTCTGTTTCTAAATGCTTCAGGACACTCCTCAAAGCATTTGCTCTGTACAGGCAGCTCTCCGAGCGCTCTGACTGTCTGTGCATAGCACTTCATGCTCACACAACTTGCATCAAAGAAGGTAGAACGATGCGATAAACCTAAAACCAGTTCTCGCAGCCTTTACTCATGTGCACTGTTCCAGATTTCTATGCTTTGGCCTTGTTTGCATTTCAAGAGGCTTCAAGCAAACATCAGCTGAGAGGAAAAACAGATGGTGCAATTAAACACCAAAATTCTCCACCACGGGATGCCTTGCCAAATCTCTCAAACCTTCTCAGGATGGCTGAATGGGGAAGGCTGGAGCAAGCAGGCTCTTTTCTCACACAGCATCAAGACAGCAGTCAGGCGAAGGACCATTTGTAAAGCCACTAGCCATTTCCTTATGGCAGAAGACCTGAGAGTCCTGGAAAATCAAGGCAGAAGGGCCCAAAATGTCTGTACTGAACCTCGTAGGGTCTCAAACCAGTAATCACAGACCAGTGCCTTCCTCTGTGTGCAGCTTTCCTGCAGCAGAGGCAAAGAGCTGAGCAAAACAGTTCTGGAGGTGAGAGGATGGAGGGCTTTGAGAGGGAAACGTGGGCTTGGTTGCTGCAGCTCCTTGCATGCGGGGACCAAGCAGGAGAGCATCCCATCTCTGCACTGGCCAGAAAATGCACAAGGGTGCCTTGCAGAAGGCTGCTGGCAGCCATCAAATAAATGCCCCTGCCTCCACGCTGGCACCCTCCTACATGAAGGAGACCAGGGGACCACCAAAGGACTGCAGAAAGGCCTGGGGAAGCAGCAGAAGCACCCAGGGCTGCACCTGGAGCACACAGAGCAGCTGGAGGGGAGCAGAGGGTGTTATGAAGAAGCAGAGAAGCTCCCCAGGAGCTGACCCTTACCCACAGGGCTGGCCAGCCAGGAGGACCTTGTCAGTGGGATCACCTGCCTGCACTGCCAGGACGTGTCCTCGGGCACTCATTTGGGAGCAGCGTTAAACGGTTCTGCTCTTTTCCAAAGAGCTCCACAGAGGTTCCCAAATGTGATTTTTAATATTAGTTACGTTCAAGGGCCAGATATTCACCTCCCAGCTTGTGCTACCAGCACCTGGCCTAAAGCATACAACACGCTGGTTTCCCAGGAACGTGTGAACCTGGCTCAAAAACCCAGAAAACAACCAAGTAAGGTCTTGATAGCTTTGCCTTTCCTGACAGGACAAGTCCAGACCTCGGGAGCCAGCATGTGGCTTACAGCACACACAGGGCTCTTTTTTCCCTTTAAAAAGCTTCATCCTTTTTGTGTCTCAACTTGCTCAGTTTGCTTTGTGGGTTTTTGGTTTTTTTCCACTTAAAGTCAGTACAGCAATTCTATCAGTTGTGCTCCCAACAGTTTGTTTGGTGCAAAATACAGAAGGAAACATTCCTTTTCCCAGACTAGTATAGCACAAGCCACCTTCTCAGTTTCAGGCAGACACGACATGAGGTCAGGGCATTTTAGACCCCTCCATGCTCCTGGGGACAAGGACCAAATGTCACAAAATCCCCCTGCCTGCTAAATCCAGGCAGAGGCTGCCAGAAAGAAGCTGCCTCAAGATCATAGCCGGAACCTGCGCGCTTGTTTTCCCAGCACAGGCAGGGTTTGGGATGTAGAGGAGTAGCAGTAAGCTCTGCACCTCCTCGAGCAGCCGGGAACCACAGCCCCTCGGAAGGGGACAGTGGTGGCACAGCTTCCAGAAAGCACAGGAAGCCCTCGCCAAATTTCGAGTAGAGCTCATCTCTTCCAGGCACTGACGCACAGCATTTAATGAGCTCCATGTGGCTTCGGCACCACCAAAAAATGCCGCTTTCCAAGAGCGGTTGGGAAGGGATATGAGGAATAGCAAGCACTCATCTCTATTGCGTTCAGCAGTGTTGTCACCAGCACACAATGTGCCAGGAGTTTGATCATGTTTCAAGGAATGTTCTTCCCTTGAGTCCCAAAGGAGGAATGCATATTTCCTCTAGAAAGTGAAGTAATCCCAACGCTCCTAGCTCTGCTGTTGCAGAAAAAGCTTATCCCATGTTAGTCCTGTATGTGACTGAATCCCTGCCCAAAAGCACTGTCTTCCTAGATGGACAGCTGTCCTTCTCCTCTTTGCAAACCTCCCTTGGACCTTGAGAAACACGCACGCCATTTGAAATCACTCGCAACCCAGGGAGGTGTTGAAAGTCAAATAACATTGTGCTCTCACAGCTGGCTCACAGGGACTGGAGCACTAGCCCCACACCAAACCATCCCTGCCTGCCACCCACCCTGCTCCATGCCAAAAGGCTGGGCTTGCTCAGCCCCAGGGCTATTCAGCTTCCAGTACGCGCCAGTAGTGTCACTTAGGCAAAGAGAGTGGAAAACAGGTTCCCTAGTCCACCTTCTTCACCTCTAATATCCAGTAATGTTACGACTGCACCTCAACCAGCAAAGAGCAGCTCACCAGCCTCACACCTACATCTTGCTGTGGTTTATTACCACCGAGGCCCCTAGATGCTCGTCTTACCCTCCTCTAATTCCCCCGCCTTAGCACATGCTTAAAAGCACTGCAGCAAATGCTGTGGCCCATGCTCAAGAGCTCAGGTTTTTTTAAGTGCAATGCACTGGTTCACTCCCCCAGACATTTTCTATAGGGAGATTTCACCCCTCAGTTCAAGACACACACAGAACAAATCCCTGCTTTGCAATGACTGTCCAGGGCTGTGGGAGGGACAGCTTTTATTACTTTTCCCAGCTGTAGATGTTTGTTTTATTTTCATAAGAGGTTTCAATGCAAGCATTTCTCAAAAAGCTCTCTCTCCCACAAGAATCCAGCCTGCTCCTTGCTTTTATCTCCGTAAGAAGGAAACAAGATCTGCTAACACAATCACTGTGTTTACTTGCTCTTAAGTCCACGGAATCAGGAGATGTATGCCTGCACACAACACCAGCACTATGCCAGAGCCATTTCCAAGTCATCTGCTTGGGTGTTTTATTCCAAAGTATGTTTGGTTTGATATTTTTTTTGTGGGGGCTTAGAGTAAAGATGCTTTCAAAATATGCCCAAGAACGCCTGTGGAGGAAGGTTGCACAGCAGGTCATTCAGATGTGTTATGGGAACCATAATCGAAGGTGCAGAAGAAAAGAGCAAGAATTAGGATCCTCAAGCCAATAAATATCAGAGCCTTTCAGCATTGCTGCCTCAGTCCCTGCAAAGGATTTACAACCCACCTGGATCTACGATGCGGTGAACGGTGTTTTCCATGACACTGCTGTAGGAGCCTGTGTAAATCTCCAGCTCAGGCCAGCTCACATATGTAAGAAACCCAGTGTCTGTAAACAGAGGATCAGAGTGAGAAATGCAGCAAATGATGCTCCGAGGCAAGGGCTGGAGCATCACGGCATGTTTCTGGTGAGGTGACCCCCAGACCTGGACAGGGGGGACCCCTGGGTTCCTGTGCCCAGGCCCCTCAGTGACAGATAGCCAAGGAATAGCTGTTGAACAGTCATGGGCCCCTGAGCAGCTGCTCTGCACATCACCCCTGTGCCTTCACAGTCAGGATCCTTGGCCAATAAAAAAAAAAAAAAAAAAAAAGCAGCTTAAAAAGCTCATGTGACACAAGACAGCTAAAGTCTTGACACATGAGTATCTTCCACTGCAGGAAGCTCTCAAGGTTAAAAAAGGGGAAAAAACCACAAAACAAACTACGACAAAGCTTTCTTATTTTTAAGATGAGCTCCTTCAAACCCTTTTATCACAGTTTCTTTTCAGGAAACAACTTTCTGATTCTCTCATAGCCAGGAAAGGCCCCAGCAGCAAGGGTGAATAGCTCTTTAAAGCTGCATTTTCATTCTACCTCTGGTCTATCAAACTCCAAAATCAGACTTATTCCCAGCAAGACAAATACATCATCTGCACCTCAACCCAGTCCAGGCAGGAGCAGACAGCTGCCCTGAGAAATCCCCACCAGACCCACTGCAAAAAAGAGGAAAAATGTAATTTTGCAGCTGGGACTCTTGACTGTCTCCCAAAGTAGCATTAATCCACCTCACCTTCCTCAGCTTCACCAGGAAATAGCTGCAAGGAAAAGGCGGAGGAGGAAAAAGAATCACTTATGAAGCATCAGCTGCAGTCTAATTAGAGCTATTAGCAAGCTCTTAGTGGTGTTTATTAGCCTTTACCCAATATTGCTGAATGAAGCAATCCTGACATCAGCCTTCTGGTTTGGAAAGCTGTGCTCCTACCCCAGCTCGAGGAAGAGAAGTGTTTAGAAAGGTGAAGCTGGTTATAATCACAGCTGCAGCTCTCCTCGCCAGCTCTGAGCTTGTTTTGAGCTCATAGAAACCAAAGTCCCAGAGAAGAGGACCCACCCTGCATGGGGGAGGAATAAGAAGATCTTCTAGTCAAAGAAGGTCCTAATAGTCCATCAGGGTATCTCTCTGAGCCGGGGGCCTCCTGCTCTGAGTTATGACTATTGAGTCATTTTGAGTTGACGGCATCGTGCTGCCTTTGATCTTCTGGGAGCTGGGGATGCCAACCACCTGCCCCAGTGATTGGGTGAGAAGCCCTCAGAAGACAAGGCAGAAAGCCCTGAGCCTGGCTCAGGACAAGCCGGCCATGAATCGAGCAAGATTAAAATAAGATTTACATCTTCTGATGCACAAAACATTCATCACTGGCTCCTGTTGGATGTCTTCAGCCTGCAAACAGTTTGTCTAACATGAGGTGTTTTTTAAACATGTCATGCCTTTCAAAGGACACGCAGCCAAGAGCTGCATGCCTCAAGCAGGGCTAATCTCCCTGGAGTCACTTCTAGTAACATATTTCAAGGCTGTTTATCATATAGAAGGGACATTTAAAAATACACAAGTGTATGTTATAAATCACAGCCTCTGCTGGGAAGGAGCAGGAGGAAGAAACCTGTGTGATTTAACAAACTGTTAGAAATAACTCAATATGGAGAAGATTTATGTGGAGGGATCTTAGCTATGGGTTTGCCGCAGCTAGTAATGGTTAGTACAGCGGGGCCAAAACCCACACAATCAGGATGCCACAATAAATTAAAGCACTTGGCAAATTCAGAACATCCTTAACCAAAGGAAACACTGAACTCCTCTATATCTTTCTCAAGCACATATGTAGTCGGGTAAGATCTTCCATATCTCTGTGCCGGACAAGCTGCCTTGCTTTTGTGGTCTAGCTACCACAGTTCACAATCTGTACAACAGTTCCCTTTTCAGATAAGAGACAGCAGGCCTCTGCCATCTCAATGGATGGGTCTGCCTGAGGTGCCACAGGTGGAGGAAACCCAGCAGAAAGCCTTAACTCTTAGGGCCGAGTGCCAGATTAGTACCTGAAGAGCCGAGTGCTCCTCTGAGCTCTGACTCTGACATGCAACCGACTGCTGCAGTCTCAAGGTTTTGAAAGACAAAGATGTATCTTCCCAAGTTTGTGGTTACAAATAATTGCAGTCTTCTTCTGCAATTGCTTTTCAGCATGGTTGTGGTGGAAGCTACCTCTGGGATCCGGCTAATGTGACCACTGACTCTGCAGGCTGTTGGCCGAGTCGTGTCTCAGCCACTCAAATCAACAAAACTTGCAACGTTAGCACTATTTCCCCTCTTGACAGGCAAATACTATACAACATGAAGGTGTTGCTGCAACCACAGCCACCTACAAGCAGCACCAGCAGCTCTTTTGGAAGGCAAAATGTGGTGAAAAGAAACTTTAATTTCATCCTCATTACAGCTCAGGCTCATGGCTTCCAAAAAGCAGTCATGTTCAGCAGAGAAAGCGTGGTCCAAGCTTCGCTCTCACCATCAGCATTTCCTTGCACATCCTTCAGCCTCCCAGGTGCTGTTACACATCAGGCCACGGTGCGGGAAGGTGGATCCAGCTTGGTGGCTCATGCTCACCAAGCAGCCCTGCCACATCAGTCTCAGGCTGGTGGGAGGGAGAAGCTGCTGCCACGCTCCCAACCCATGGCCCATCTGCTGATCCATCCTTAGCATCTTGGAGGGGAGATGCCACATTCCCCTCTCCAGGACCGAACATCACAGAGATGCTGGGGAAGGTGAGCCACCAGGAAGGAAAGCGAGTTGTCCACGAGGAAATCTCACCCCCCCACCACCTTGGGTACCACCACAGAGGTCTCAGACCACATCATCCCACCCAGCCCTGGGCACAGCGGCTCTGCCCGCTACCACTGCAGCCCTGTGCGAACCACCCTGCCCTGCAAGGAAACGCTGCTCGGTCTCAGGGATGCCTGCAGGTAATGAAGTGAAATGTGAATAAGGAAAGCAGTTTGTGCAGAGAAGTAATGATCCCTTTGGGATCTTCCCAGTTTATACGCAATTACACCAAGCAGCTAAAAAGGAGGAGTGCTCACCAGAGAAAGGAGGCGGATAATCTGCTGGTGTAAAGCCCTGCAGCTCCCAGAAGCAGTAAGCGATGTAAAGCAGAGCTGACATTTGAGGATGCATATGATCTCCTCGTTTACGTATGTCAGGACATCTGCTACTACAGCCTCACACAGCTAAAACTACCTCTGTCTTCACCTGCGACTGCTGCTGAGTGTAGTGTAGAGTAACTCATTGCGCTGAGCCTCACGCAGGGGATTCCGCTCCTTCATGCCAATTTATAGCCAATTCAGGATTTAAGCAACTATTATTTATCACCAGGGCTCCCTGCTAACCGTTACCACATTGGTGAGGAGTTATTTGAAATGAGTTTCCAAATTAGCGACTCTGCATTCATTTCTTTTATGTTCGTTTCAGTTTATGAGGAATGTCAGCAAATCACAGGATCCCACTCAGGGTAAATTACCTGGGGATTTTACGCATGATCGTTCTGCTGAGCTGCAAAGGCAGCGTGGCAGCAAGCTCGTCATGCTGCTCGCAGTGCCTAAGGCACCAGAGAGAAGGAGCCCAACTGCTTCCAAAGGATGATCAGGTTGGAAAGATGCTTTAAACATCTTGCAAGTATGGATGAGTCTTCCCCGTGCAGAGCAGAGCACGACCAGGCCACGCACCCACCTCCCAACTCCTGCAAGGTAATTCCCCTCTCCCCAAATTTATGATTGCTGAATGAGAGACAAAACAAGAGCCCGCTCTCCTTCTGCCTGACTTTATTCTCTGAGACAAAATCTTTTCTCCCTGGCAGAAATCAAACTAGGGTTTATTTTGTTTAGAAGCTAAGAAATAGCAGGTCTTGACTCCATGGATTTCTGGCAACAGTTATGTCTTGGAAAAACAGTTGTGTTGGCAGCAAAGTGAAAGACTCCTGCCTGCTGGAGCAGCCTTTGGCCTCTGTGGATGTTTCTCCTGTTCCCAGGCAGATGGAGCACATCTCCTACACTGTGGCACTCCAGCAATTTCTGCTCCAGAATCCCTGTGCCAAATTGGACCAGCCTTGGCAATGGGGCAAGAGTCAAAGCCACTGGTTCCCATGAGCAGGGTGGGGAACAGGAGGTTATGTGCTGGCAACAGAGTCAAAGATGCCAAGGGATGTCAACTCTCTTTGTAGAGGTGGAGGAACAGGAGGGCCAGGGGGGCGATGCTGAAGACCGGCTGCTCCATCATGTCAGAAAGGCACCAGGCACAGGTTTCTCAGGATGCACCTTGGCAGCGATGGTCCCATGCAATAGCATGGGGGTATTTTTAAGCCAGGCTTTGAAGGACAAGGGCTGCCTGGTGAGGTGAGAGACAATGTAGAGACACAAGTCAGAAAGACCAGAACTAGAAGCTTGCCCCAGGTGACATAGGCCAAAATGAAATTGTCCCTGGCCATGCCCAAAGCTGTAGAAGAGCCGCAGGACATGGGAGAGAAGAAGCAGTTGTTTGCTTTTCTTGCAAAGTCTTCTGCTGGGATCCAGATTATCCCATGCAGATCCCTCCATTGCAGTAAGGATGGGTTTAGCCTCCCGCACAGGACCAACAAGTCTCGCCCGTCATGAGCAGCCAGTCAGGAGCTAGGAAGTGGCAGAGCATCGCACAGCAGGGCACGAGCAGCTGCCCTGAAACAGCTTCCACGACAGCCGAAGCAGAGCCAGTGCAGGCACAGCCGGTGGGACGGCTCTGGCTGTTGGGCAGCAGGACAGTGCAGCTGCAGGAGCTCTGCAGCCTTGGTCCTTCCCTGGGCACCAGGGCCAGGAGAGACACTAACAAACTGGGTAGGACATAGCTCCAAATCCCAGGGCTGGCCTTCCCAAAACAGTGGTGGTGTTTGGACAAAACTTTTGGCCTTCCTTTTTTTCTTCTTTTTCTTTTCTTTTTTTCTTTCAGTTCTTTTGTCATGTGGCCAAATAAAACAGTGCTGTCCAGCTGCCTTCAGCCCTGCGTTACCATTCCTTCCCTAATGAATCTTCCGGGACCCGCGAGCCCCGAATCCTGCACAGCTCTCAAGCTCTCTTTCTGCCCTGCAAGATGACCACAGCTAATTTTCACATTAAATTTCCCAGCTTGGAAACAAAGCAGCACGAGGAAGGGCAGGTGATATTTCTTTCCGTTTCCCCCTTCAATGTAAAAGCAGGGCAAATCCTGCGGAGGGACCAGAGTAGAACAGCCGCCAAGCTGCGGCTCTGAACATCGCTCAGTACATGGTGGTGCCCCAGAAATAGAAGAGTGCTAGATAAAAATAAACCGCTGGGACCATTCCTCATCTTGATCCTCAGGAGCAAGGAGTTTCCTTCTCTATGGTTCTTCTTCCACCCCCGTGCTGCTGCTGGGTCCCCGAGCCCCAGCCCGGAACCAAGCTTCTGGCTGCCCTCCTGAGGGGTTCTGCCGTGTATTCATCCCTGAGCATAAAACCAGGTGGGCAGCGAGTCTGGGAACTTGTACACAGAGATGGCTTGGAGTCTCCTTTAGTGATTTTGCACCTTTGATCTCTGGAACATGTATTTCAAACACAGAAAGGGCTTTTGTGCTGGCCAAGGAAATAACTACATAAAAGGACAGAAATTGCTGATAAGGAATGGGGTAAAAGGATTGTGCCGCAAAGGAAAAAGGCAGCCTACCCCTATGTCTTGAAACGCCCAAGACATAAAGTGAGAACTGGCAAAGGTCAGGCTGAATTGGCTCTTACAGAGGATAGCAAGAAAAATAACAAGAAAAGTTTTAGCTGTGTACATCAGAGGGAAAGAAGGAAAGAAGAAATGGAGCTGCTGTACAGAGGGGATGGTGTATAGATTAAAGTTAGTCCGAGTGTGATCCAAAACTAATGCATTCTCTTTCTAATGTCCTGTCAGTGTGCAGAAGGCACGAGGATAACAGGAACAAGGAGATGGACGTGGAAATGTCACATGCCTCCAGATCAAGAGTCAGAGAGGGCAGCGAGCTCACATCATGGGCACAGCTGGTTCCTGGCCCCCAGCACGGAACACCTGACACTGAAACCTCCCCTTCGAGATGTTCACCAAGCACAGGGGAAGGAGAACAGAAAACACAGCACCTCACCTTAAGAGAGGGAAAAATGCCACTCCACCAGCTACAGACCATTCAGGTGTCCCATGCCACACGCCAGGCATAGAGCAAAGTCCAAAGAAGGGGGAGTTGGAGCTTGGAGTGTATCAGCCTGTTTTCCACTACCCCAAGGGTGCCAAACAGCCTGATACCACTCCAGATAAGATATTGCCTCTGTAAATGGGAGGAATGGAGATCTAATCCAGCAAGGTGTTTGCTGGAGCACCACGCCACTAAGTCCCCGATAGCCTGGGGGGACAAAGACTAGCCCAGGGGCTGCGAGGCAGATCAGCGGCTGGCAGGGCTATGGCAGGGGGCTGGGGCAGGCTTGGGACAGGCTTTTATGGATGATCTTAGCCCAAGACCAGGACTGGGCTCACATCATTCATGGGCCTGAAATGTCCCAGGTAAATGGAGAGCCAAAAGAGTCTTCAAACATCACTGTGGGAGTATCCCTGCTTCACGACTTGGGACCAGTTTTGGTGCCAGCCAAAAATACTGGAGGAACATCTCATTCCCTTCAGCTCCTGCCTGCCTGCGGCACACGTGTGAGTGCTAATTCTCCTTCCCATAACTGAAACACTCGACTTGCCATCTGATTTCTAGACATTTCTAGGAAAATCCCCAGCTCTTCTAAGCAGAAAGTCAAGACTGCAACGTGCCTAATCAGCTATGCTAATCTAATGCTGCCATGCAGAGCCAGTGCACGCAGCTCCCATCGCTAAAAGGCTCTTGCTGCATAGTCCCAGCAGCAGCGTTGGTTTGTTTATTTGGAGGGATTTACTTTTGAATTTATCACCTTCCTTCCAAGAAGCCAGCACCCCCAAACATAAATTGCCCCATTGCACCTTCCAGTGCCTCCCCAGGCATCAGAGGTGGCCAGGAAGCAGGCTGGGTCCAGGGGGGCTCAGTTCGCAGAGGGCTGCAGGGGAGTACTGCAACAACCACAGCTCTAATTCAATTTCTACCCATTTTCCCTTTTGCCTTCACTTCATTACAGATGATTATTTTTTAAACTGAAGCAAACAGAGTCGATTCTGCTTCCAACTAAATTGCCCACGGGCTGACTCCTCTCCTCCAGCCAGCTGATACGATCTCTACAGCGAGCTCCTTCTCAACGGACCTGCAGCCTTCAGGGACCAATGTCTTGTTTGGGGAAGAGTCCTTCGTCTTTTCTGGACAGCAGCATTAATTTCCAGTTAGTGACTCTTTCATGTGGCTTTTCAACTAGATAAGAAATAGCATGTATGCACAGACTTAAAAGAGAGTAATTCCCAGCTTGAATTGGGACAAAAAGTTGGGATCTCAACATATTTTGCAAGTGATGTGTCCAGGGCAATGACACAAAGGGTCATTTTACTTCTGCTTCCAGCCATTTTTATGGCCCAACCTACTTGTTATGCTACAGATGAGTACAAATTTCTAAATAAGTTGTTTCAAAGCAAAAACCGAACCATTCTCCTTTGAAAAGTGTCAATGCGTGACTTCACAAAGATTTCTAAATATAGATACTTCAAAAGAACAAGTGCAATAAGGAGACTGGTCAAAACGTATCCTTTTCTGCGCCGACTGACAGCTTTGAAGAACCCGTGTTTTCTGATGAAAAGATGCTAAACTGCAAATGTTCCCTGCGCTGCTGCAGCTCCGGCTCACCCACTGCCAGTGGCACAGCTCCTCGTTCCCGTGCAAGGGGGATGTGCTGGTCCCGTCCTGGCACTGTCAGGTGCAGGATGAGTGCAGGATGACAGCCTGACAACCTTTCCCAGGCCCATCATGGCTCTCTCCCACTTTCTTCACTACCTGCCTTGCAGTTTGGGGTCCCACTGTGGGGTATGAATAGCTTGGGAGAAGAGGGGTGCAGGTTCTTCACCGGGCTGCAGGACTTGGCTCGGCCGCCTGGCCAGGACCCTTTGTAATTGCCCCATCCCTTATATAACTTAAACTCAATGGAGCTTCCCAAAGGACAGCAGAACACAGCTCTGACCCCATCACCTCTGGCAAGGCTGCAAAGGTTACTTTGGGCTCCCCCAAAACCCCGTCCCCTGCCTCCCCTGGAACATCCCATGCTGTGCTAGTGGGAGCCCTTCAGGCAGGGAATCGGCGCCCGGGCAGCAATCAGTGACGGGGACAGTCCTACCCTTCCTGAGCAAGGCCAGCTCAATTTCGCTAAAAGATTTTCAAGCATTTTTGTAATGATTTGAGCTCTTCTGGAGCACTCCCTGCAGACTCCAGCCGGGTTTCAGGGGGAGCATGCTCTTCTGAGAGAGCTGTTTCCTATTTTCATTGGCACATTGAACATAGCCTCTAAATTAAAATCTTCTATTTCAAATCTATTTTGATCAACTCCACTTCCTTCAGTTTAAAAGATACAATAAGAATAGATGAGCTCTTACAAATTAAAAGCCTCTCTTGCTTAACAAATTGTCTCTCTGCAATAATTAATTGTCTGGAGAGAGATTCCAGCCCTACGTTTTTGGCCTCATTCCAGGCTGCATAAGCAGGGGGGGAATGTATATTTGGGAATTTGTTGCCTCGACAGGCCAGCGCTCTCACGCTTCCCGTACAAGGCAGGACGGGTCTGACCAGTCCACCTGGGGTGAGCCCGTCCTGGGCACAGCAGTGTCTGCTCTCCTCCCTCAGAACGGCTGTCACCGAGTGCCTGTCACAAGTCTCAGCTTGTGATTTGCAGGGGGAAGGCTCCAGGCATGTTTCACCGCCTGCTTTAGTTCTTTTTCATAGGTGATTACTTTTAGACAGCAGGTCTTTCACTCTGAGCCACTACAGCCATTCCCACATTGATGATTCCCAGAAGCTCATGGTATATAGGGGCTGTATACAGGGAAGATGTGAAAGGAACATATGGGTGCTGGAGCAGCTGCTGCTAGTGATGCCTTTTACCAGATGCTCCAAGTCCCTGCTGACTTTGGGACTTTGTCCAACCTAAACTTCCTTAAGAAATTCCTTCCAGTGCATGATTATCCTTATGATGACTAAGTCTAAACTAATCTTAGTTTTTGCAGCCTAAGCCCTTGGCTGCTACTTCTCAGGGGTTAGGAGCTCCTGCTCTCCTTCCCTGTGGCAAAACTGGAAATAGATGCAAGTTATGACCTCTGCTCCTTCAAAATCCTGTTAGTCTTTTCTCAAAGGACATGTCTTCCAAGCCTCTGTCGCATATACTCCTCACCTTTGGAGCTTTTCAGCCAGAAAAGCCTTCATGAAGAAGAAGGTTGTAGTTGGTAGATGTTCACCCTGGTAGATGCTCCAGGTCCCACACATAGGAGACAAGGAGGAGGCCGGTATCAGCCAGGATCAAGCCTGGGACTGTGAGAAGTCCCATCTGCAGCAGAGGACATTCACACTGTGGGTCAGGGCAGAAAGATCCTCTACTTCTTTACCCCCTCCCAAGTGCAGCTGCAACATCATTGCAAGCCAGGGAGCAGCATCCCACAGCCCCCATTTTTAAAAGTTCCCCACAGTGGGACGTGAGATGGACGTCACAGCAGTTTGGCACAGAGGAACGGCACGTTGCAGGGAGGGTGTCACAGCCCTGGCTGATCTTGCCCACACCACCGCAAAGAGCCACCAGAGAAGTGATGCTGCTCCCTCCCCAGGTGACCCTCGCTGTCAGGATCTGCATGCAGAGACCTGCTGGTGCATCCCCACCGGTGCTCAGCTCCTCATCCCATGCTGGGAGCAGCTCAGCACCACATTGATTTCATGATCCCTCTGCAACCCTCGGTCCTTGCAGGGCCGCCCCGTGCCCTGTCTGCTGGTGCTGGCAGGCCAGGCAGGGACACAGCAGGGTCCCAGCGCTGGGCCCAGGCAGGGTCTGAGCTGGCAGCAGCCGCCGGCAGCCTGCCTGGGCAATGCCTGCCTCCAGGTCCATGCACCAAGCTCTGTCCTCCTTGCCAGCCCCATGGCGGTCCCGCTGCAGGGGAGCATTTTGCTAATCCTTTGGTTCCTGCCCCGTGCCCAGCAGCACAACCTCCTGCCAGCTTTGCAGGGAAATGCTTCAGAAGCACCTAGGGCTCAAGCAGACAATCCTTCCCTGCAAACCAACGGGGAAGGAGCCCAGCTTCCAGCCCCGAGAAGTCCTAAGCCACCCAAAGAGACTCAGAGCAGGTGTTTATATACACAGACCAGACCTCACTGGCCCCAAGTTGAAATGACCAGGCAGCTCATTCCTGCAGAAATTGGCTGATCTTCCTGATAGAGGGCCCAAAAACCCTGGGTCTGGGCAGGGCTGCAGCCCAGAGCATCCCATCCTCCTGGATCGAAAGCAACCTGCAGCTCAGCCTGCTCCACACCCAGAGAGAGTAATAGCTTTGCACAGCCCCAAATTAACCTGCTGCCACAAGATATCACCCAAGCCATGATCTCAGCAGTGTTTGGAGGAGGATTAAATATTTATCTGGAAAACAAGGACATGCACAATTGCATTTGGCAGGATTAGTGCTAAAGCCCATAAAAGACCCACTCATCGGAGCCGTAGCCAGTTGCTCCCTTCCTGGGGACGCCTGGTGCACACCGGCAGATGGGCGCACACAGCGCCAAGGCTCCCTCTCCCCTCCTAGCCTTGTGGTCTGGGGGAGAATGACTGTCACCTCCTCCCACGGACCTCAGTCTTTCCTTTTTCTCTTTATAGTGCACCAGAGAGATGAAAAACCCTGTGCTGGTGTCATACAAACTGCTCCCTCCTGAGCATAGTTTAATTTATGAACAGCTATGTTCAAGTGACTTGAGGACCCTCCTTGGCCTTTGGACCCACTGGAAAACATGTGAGCCTTCAACTGTCTGAAGGATACTCCATATACCAGTGTGAAGCCAGCCAGCACCCTCCAGTCCTCGTTAAAGCTTGGAGAGCTTTGTGCAACACAAATAGACCAGCAACCTGGAAATAAACCTCCAACATCCTCTCTCTGCACTAAGTGAAGCTTAAGAAATATATCACAGACTGTGTCTATAGTCTGACACTATATCACAGCAGATGGGATCCCGCTAAGCCTCCTTGGGATCAGCATTGAAGCAACCAAGGGGGTGGGAAAGACCTGAGCATCCTTTTCTTCTCCTGTACATGTGTCCTTGTACAGGAAAGGTGCCTTTGAATAGCAATATTCTTTGAATAGCCAGGATTTATGGCATGCCAAAAATATATACGCAAGCAGGATGTTGCTCTGGAGATGAGCCATAGCCCAGTGAGGGTCTCCCACGGCCCTGGGAAGCTGCCTGGTCTCCAGGCAGGAGCAGTTCCTTGCCCAACCACCAGGCCCCCGTGTCGAACTCACTACAGTTTTTTTACACGTCCTTTCCTTGTAATATTTATTTCCCACAAGTATACTCTGGTTTACACAGCCCCTGGCAGGGAATATCAAAGATTTCTGTCATAATTTACCATTTTGTCCAGGACAGGATCTCACTGGAAAGTATTTGTTTAAAAAAGAAAAAAAGCATATTAACACATCAAGGAGGTCTTTGTCTTTTATTTTCACCCTGTATATAAACCACTAGAAATTAAAGTGTTTGGGTGATTCGAGTAAGCTTCTGGCTTCTCCCATCTAGCCAGGAAGAGCAGCAGTCCGTCACAGGGTCAGGACCTTTCCATGGCTTTTTAATTTTCATTTTTCCAGAGGTAACAGCTTAGCACAAGTCCCATTTCCCTAACCCAGGATCTTCTGCCAGAGTTCATATAAATGTCTCTGAAACCCAATGGAGCACCTTGCCAACTCTTCTCAGCCAGCACTGCCCAAGGAGCTGCTCTGCAGCCAGATGTGTTGTTTTCCACGTACTTTCTACTCCTCTTCCCCCTCTTCCTCTGGCTTTTCCAAACCTAGCCCAGGCTGAGGAGAGCAGCACAGAGCTGCACCTCTGAGCCCTTCTCAGAGCTGAGCTGCTATATGTCATCTCCCAAGTTGGCTGCCACCTTCCAGGCATAACTTCACCATCTGAGGCTTTCAGGAGCTCCTGTGTGTGCCAAATCTCACATCCCTATTCCTGAAGTCCCAGACTTTTCTTGGCTTCTTTTGCACTTTCCCAGTTCCCAGCATTGCTGTAGCCTTTAATAACTGCTGCTTTACACACACACACAGAGAAGACATCAGAAGGCCTCTCCTTGCCGTTTCCTGACTCGCTCACTCTATGGTTCACCACAGCATACTTGGGGAATATCTCAGTTTATGAGCATCTCTGGTTGCTGCCTGCTCCACGTAGCCCAGCGAGCCGGGCCGAGGTTGCCGTGCTGCTCGGGCGCACATGGATGTGCGCCATTGGATGTGATGGGTCTCAGGTACCTCCTTCCATTTTGGAGCTTACTACCATTGATATTCTCCAGCCACAGCCTCTGCAGGTATTACATCTGCCAATTCCCAGGCTGCTTCTACAGTGCGCAGCAGCCCATGCCAGTGGAAATGCCCCTGCACAGCTCCTCTTGGCTCCAGGTCCAGCTGCTTCCCTGCACCTCACTGCATGGCCCATGCGGGTAGTATTTCTCACATCTCCAGTGCTATGTTCTTCAATTAACCCAGATCTAGAATACCAACCCATATGGCCCCTCAGAAACTCCATAGTCACCCAGCCACTGCACAAGGTTGGATTTTGAGGATCTCCTGTGCTCAGGGGTTTGCAAAAGTGGTGTGTTTCCCCATGACCCAGATGGCCCTGCAAGCCCAAGGCTGTTCCACCACCACACTCCCAGTACCTTGCACCCAATGTCCTTCTGCGGAGCTGGGACCGAGGGTTCCAGCCCGGGGACAGGCAGAACAGCCCAGTCTCTAGCTGCTGGCTGGGGTGGGTTGGGGTGCCAGTCCCAGTGGCTGGGGGAGGCAGTGTAGGGGGGGACACTGCAACCGTTCCTCTCTGCTGGCCGCCCACCGGGGCTCATGAAGCCAGGTGAGAGTTTGAACCCTGGAAGCTCCCTGGAGGCATTGGGAAGATGGAGCACGCTGAGGTCAGAGCCTGCCCCAAGGGGCTTTCCTGCCTCCAGGCAGCAGGGACCTTTTATTGGGATGGATTAGGGCAAGGGGGCTGGAGAGGGGATCCTGCTCCAACAACCAGAGTCCTTTATCCCTACATGGCGCTTCCCATTCTGAGACTTCCAGATGAAAGATTCGTCCTAGAGCAGGGCCAAGCGAGGGGCCCTGGAATAAAGCAACACCCCAGTGACTTTAGCTGACGCAGACATTCCTGACCAGATTTGAATCTTGCTTTGCAGGAGGGATCCCTCCGCAGGTGCATGCCGCACACACCAGCCGCTTGAGAAGCTCCCGGCAGCCGGTCCACGGCTCTGCTACCCAGACACATCACAAGGCTGCTGATCAGCAGGAAAACTCTCCGGCTTCAGCAGATCATAAGCTTATTAAAGATAGATCTGTGCTTTGGTCTGCAGAGATAAACACATCAAAGGCACTTTGGTCTGTGTGCCAGTGCCGCCGGTATCCCCATTTGGCAGAGATGGAGGCTGGGATGCGCTCTCAGTTCCCAGCACGGGGCATTGGGGGAGCTCAGCCTGGTTTGGGAAGCAGCAGGATCCATCTCTGTCCAGCTTGGGGAGCCCAGGGCCACATCCAGACTGTAATGTCCGTCCCAGGCTATTTGCTCGGGGGGGTCAGAAGTGGCTGGTGAGGACTGAAGCACCTCACTCGCAGTGCATGTCTCTGCCCAGGCCATGCAGAGCCAGGGGAGTGGCCGAGCTTCACTGGAGCTCTGCTGACAGCCCACAACCTGCTCAGCTTGAGAGGGAGAGCTAAAAGGGGAAACAGGTCCTCGCACAGCTGGCCCGGCAGTTGCTATTCGCACAGCGCTTTGAAACCCACAGATGAAAGATTTGAGAGACACGAAAGGCTGTCACTGCCTGTTTGTCATTTGGTGTGGTTCCTCCCTGCCGTCACACGAGCAGGAGACAAATTTCAGCAGAGGCGAGTGCAGCCCTGTGGGAACGATGCCCAGCCTGGAGCATCACTGCCACCGACCAGGAGCACGTGAAGCCTCTCCTGGCCGTGGCCGCAGAACCCCCAGCACATCGGCATGGGCTCCTCCTCCCACCTTGAGTTGCTCAAGGAGCAAATTTGCACCCCACCGTTGGCTGGGCTCCGGCTTCCTCTTCCTGCTTTGCAGCTATCCCCCCCTCTTTTTCCTCATCTCTCCCCAGAGCCACCCGAAGCCCTGGATCCTTCCTGTTGATCTCGGAGGGCCCAGCTCCAGGCTCAGCTGTGCTTGCTCTCAGGGGGCTCCCACTGATTGCAAAGCCACGTTTGTGCTGGGAGCAAATGATGGCATCAGGCATCCCGGCAGCAGGCAAGTGTTGGCCTGCAGCAGAGAGCCACTCCAGAGGGAGGCTTTGCACGTGGCAAGCAAGCAGCAAGGGTCCCCAAAACCTTAACGTTAGTGAGGAAGGTGATGGTAGCAACAAAGAAGCAGTGGCGGGAGGCAGCAGGCATCCCACACCCCTCTCTCCGCCTGGCACGGCTCGGCGGAGCCCGACACGCCATGTGCCCGGAGTACGGCTCACTTTCAGCATTTCAAATTTGCCGGATGATAACCTCGGCATCTGAGTTCACAGCTCAGATCCCACCCACTTGTGATCTGACTCATGTTGCAGTCACCGCGCTGCCTGGATATGGTACGAGGAGGGAGGGAGGGAGGAGAGGAGAGTGGAGGCAGCCGCCGCTCGCAGCACACGCTTCTGCCTTCACACACCGAGCCACGCACGCTGGGGGAAAGTTGGAGGCAGCGCAGCCACCGAGGGCTCCCACCTGCTCGGGGGCTGTGGGAAAGCAGCACCTTTCCCAGGTAAAGCTTTTGCCTTACTTTTCGCTTGGTTGTTACGCTGGTAAAAATCACTTTCTAGGTAAGATCTTAGAGGGGTTGGTGGGTCCTCGCTGAAGCTGGGGTGTGCTAAGCACCCTGCAACAGGCCACCCAGGTCAGAGCAAGAGGGTGTCGCTCGCTGGACCCTTGTGCCATCATAATCCCGCTGTGCCTGGAGCAAAGGCCAGTTTGGGGACTTTTGCTGGCCATTGCTGGTGGGGATCACTGGAACCGAGAACCTCAGGGTCAGAGGGAGGATGTGGGTGGAGTGTGCCCAGGGCACAGAGGTAGAGCCCTGCCCTGCCTAAGCATCCACGGGTATGAAGAATCTCTGCTCAAGCAAGCTCCCCACGAGGTTTATTGTAAGACAACTTCTTGCTTCGAGCTGCCCGAGCCCATTCTTGAGCACCCCAGCCCCTCCACGCAGCACTCTGCACCCTGGTAGGCATTTGTTGGGCATCAGCTGGAGCAGGGGGTGCCCCATCCAGGGGCACAGTTGGCTCCGTGGGGCAGGGTACCCCCAGGGCTGGGTACCACTGGAAGGGGAAGGGGGGGGCGGGGGGGAGGGTAGTCCCCAGGGGTATGCAGTGCCTGCTGTCCCCCATCCGGAACAGGCTCCAGCAGAAGGCTGAACGCCGGGACATCTGCTGGGAACTCATGCAGATCCAAGCACACCCTTGAGCCCAACACCGCTGCTTCAGTTTCACCTTTCCCAGACACACTCTGCAGTGCAAACTTTCAAAATGCTGACTGCTCTGCTGGTTTCCACATATTTTTTCAGGTTTTCTGCTTTCAATGGTCCCAAACTCCCTTTTACTCACAGAGCCCTTTTCCTCCTGGGGAGTATGATGGGGTGCTGATGGCCATGATGGGAATTGTGTCTGCTCACACCGGAGGCAGTAATTGCTGCTGTGTGTCAGTCAGGGTTCAGGCTGGGATGGGGCAGAGAGAGCACAAGGCTCCAGACATCAAGGAGCGGGGACAAAAGTGTCTGGGGATACAGCCAGACAGGACCTCAGTGTCCCCCCACAGCCCCAGCGACACAGAGAGGTTACAAAGGGGCTCTGCAAAAATGAGATTTTAACTCAGAGGCGTGTGGGGGGATGCTATGGGGTGCAGCATCGCATGTGAGGTATGAGGGGAGCACAGCCCTTCCAGAAAGGCTGCTCGTAAACTGGAAACAACCCCACAACCTCACCAAAGCCCTCCATGGACAGCAGGGCAAGATAGTTTTTGACTGCTCTCACATTTGTCCCCTCTCACATTGCCTTCAAGCCTTAACTCTGCCAAATTTGGTCTTGTCCTGTTGTGAGGCAGGCTCATGGCTTTGGCTGTGGATCGAAAAAGCCCTTTGCCAGGGTCCCTGCAGCTCCCAGCCCTGCCTGCTCCCCACCATCGAACCTCAAACATCCTCTTTCAGACCAGAAGAAATCCCCACCCTGCTGCCCATCTCACAGCCTTAGACAAAGTACCTCTCTCAGCTTGAACAGATGTTTAATCTCTGGAAGCACTTGAACATAATTTTAGAAAAACCCTTGATGCTCTGCTGCAAGCTCTGCGGGGCCAGGGAATTTTCTTTGCTCCGAACTGACTTCTGCCAGCACTTTGCTCAGAAAGAAGCTAATGCAGGAGGCAGAGTGACATTTCAGGTCTGCCTGAAAGCAGGGCCGTCCTGTCCTCAGGTCGGAGCTAAAATGCTTCATGCAGAGCTTCTCCTGAGCTCCCAACCATCCCTGTCGGTGCCCTTTCAGGTGGTTGGAAACGCTTCCCAAAGACAGGTTGCCACACTCAGGCACTCGCTGAGTGCTCCTTTCTGCCCGTGTATCCACTTGTAGTGCCAATGTACCTAGGCTTTTAACAGATTTTAAACAAACCTATTATGCCAGGAGTAGAAGCACACAAACAGAGAGCAGCAAATGCATTACCTACGCTGCCGGAGCGGGCGCTGCATCCCATTAGTCTTGCTGCAGAAGTGCACAAAGTGCTGGAATAAACAAATGTTGAAGGGAAGGATGCTGAAAGATGGGGAGGAGGAATAAAAGGGTAAAATGCAACAGAAATTTCCCATCAATAAATCACAGCCCCCTCCCCAGAGGAGATAATTGCCATTTTAAATGGGAACACAGTGGATCAAATCAAACATGGGCTGCAACAGAGCAGAAAATATCTATTCAGGCAGGAATTACTATGAAAATTGTAAGGAGGCTAATGGGGAGACAACAGCACATTACAATGGAAGGATCATTAATGCTCCAGAGAAGCTATTAATAGAGTTCCTTAAAGATCAGCCTAGAGATAAATTTTATTTAATGGTTTTCATTTGTGATCTTGGCTCAAAAAATGGGAGTTTCTCCAAGAAAAATGTAGTGGTGACAAACTTGGGAAAAGTTTTGAACGGGACAAGGGACTAAGTACTACAGGAGAAGAAACAGAAGATTCAAAGATCGACAGAAACACAGTGATCTGGCACAAGTTCATATGCTTAGGGACTAACAGCAAAAATTGCTACTCTAAGCAGCTGAAAACACCATAGGAAAAATATCTGGCTTTTAGGGAACCCTGGGATGATTGCAACAAAACAAATGCAACCTGACAAGTCTTCACAGCAGAGATAGTGTCCATCAGAGCACCAGCACCGCTGGAAAAGGCACTAGAAGAATGACCCAGAAGCAATGCCCTGCTCTGGTCCCTCACTGTCAGGAGGGTGGTTTTGAACCAGGAACAAGTCCAGGCTGTGATAATGAGGATAATCAGGTAAACGTAACAGCTGCCTGGTGAGATAGGGCTGGAAGGGTATCATTTATTCAGGCTATTGCTACAAACTGCCATGGGAAACAGCTGCTCCGCTCGTACACGAAGGAGGAAATGAACTCTCTCTGCCAAAACACAACAGGAGCAGAGGACACAGGACCTGCTATTATAGTTGGCTGTGAGTGACCTGGGCAGAAAACCAGAGGCAGGTGTGGAGCCCCAGAGGACCAATGCTCCAGGAGAGAGCCCCAAGATATGTTCATTGCCCCAGGGACTGCGCTCTGAGGCCAGTGGGCTAACCCCGCATCCCCCCCTCATCTACACCATCCTGCTTTTCTTGCAAAGCCATGTCCAGAGGCTGTGATCACTCAGGGGAATGTTTCCATGAGATAATTTGGCTGAGGGATACGGGAAAGTCTCTCACATGCCTGCCACAGTTCGGGTTGCGACATCCCACATCCGAGCTGGCCAGGGGCAGGTCCTGCCCCATTCCGTGGAGGATTCAAACTCCCAAGGGTTTGCAGGCAGCCAGGCCCTGCAGCCCACATGTGCAGGGAGGGTGCCCATGCCCAGGCTTTGAGAGCCACTGAGAGCCCAGCTCTACCTGGGCTTCTCTGCAGGGATGGGGTCACCTCTGTCCCCTTCATTTGGGGACCCCCACTCCTTCCTTCCACAGCTCAGCCCAGTGGCTCCATGTCTCGCTTGGAAAATACTTTCTACTCCCAGCCCAAGGGGAAAAAAAAAACAAAAAAAAGAAAGTGCCTATTTCTCGCCCTGAGCTAATTAAAACCAGCACTAAGAAACAAAACTAATTCTGGCAAGGTCTGTAGTGCAGGGCTGCACCGGGAGATGCCCCACGGCGCTGCCTGCACCGTGGCCGGTGCCGAGCGAGCCGATGTGTCCGGAACTGGGACCCACCAGCTGAGCCCCAGCAGAGCCCATGTGAGCTATGAGAGCTGGTGGCAGGAGCAGGTTGTTGATGTGTGGTGAAGCAGCCACGTAGGAGGCTGCAATCCTCCTACAGCGTTTTCTAAGTGTGCTACTCCCCCTATAATTTATCCTGCCATTTCCACATGTTGGGAGCAATGAAAAAACATCCCTTTCACTTGGAAATACCCTTCTGCGAGAACAACCTGTTCTCGTCATTGCCATCAGCGGGCAGGCAGAGCTCAGCTTGTTCCACACTCCTTTTGTGCGTGAACAAAGAGCTTTCCGTTGCAAGAGCCTGCGCTGCAGCAGGAGACGAGGAGCCACTCCGCATGCTGCCACTGCCACTGAAAGCATCGCATCCCTCTCCTGACAGCCTTAATCCAAGCACCCAAGCTCAGAGGACACCCTGTCCAGCAATGAGTTTGCTCTGCTCAGCAGAAGGCTTCCTACAGGCCAGTTCATCACTTCTCATTACTTTCAATTCCTTTGGAAGCAGCAGGGATACAGGTATCATCTCTAATCTCACCGGTCCAGTCCCCATCTCTCCACTGTACAGCTCCTGGCAATCAGTGGTTATTTACTCATGCAGTCTCCCCAGTATACTCCCTCCCTTGGCCCCCATGCCTTTAACCTTGAATCAAATACATAAGTCACCTGAGGAGTATTTCAGTCGGCTCCACATCGTTATCTCATTCTTGCAGTGCGAGTTTAACTTTAAAATCTCACCTCTGTCCTCTGCCAGGCTTGGATCTTTTTCTTTCCTGGAGTTTCTTCTGTTTGCTCCATCTCTGCAGCTTGTTGCACCCTGTGGTGAATCAGCCTTACCTTCCTGCACAAACCTGTGCACCAGCAGGGAGGGCTTCACTGCCACTCCATGGGCTGCACCACCCATGGGGACAGGCACAGGTCTCCCCTACCAGCACATCAGGGAGGATGGAGAGACCCATCATCTCACCTGGGAAGGGCATGGGGGGGACCACAGTTGTGGTATAGGCAGCTCCATGGGGGTTTCAGGCAGTCAGGCTCCTCAGCCTACTCCCAGACCCCTCTCTCTCGTCCCTGCAGTGCCTCAGTCTCCCTTTATGTGCCTTCCCAACATGGGCATTGCTTGCAATCACAAAGGAACCAAGGCCCCTTTAAATCTAGGAGCAGAGTGATCCAGGAGACCACCATAATCAGCAGCTAAAAGCTCTTTCAGAGGTTAGAGGGTTTGCTATGTTGTTTCTGCCCTTGAAAAATATGACTTTTTATTATTGTTTTCTGTCTGTATGTAAATAACAAAATGTAAGTCTATAAGGGATGTTTTCCATTCTGTGTCCCTGTCCCACAGCAAGAGCAGCTCCATCCAAACTCTCCCTGAAAAACAAACCTCCCTGCCATTCAGCTGCTGGGAACAAGACCAATGAAGCTGTCAGAGCCCTCTCAGCCACCTCCTCCCCCAGGCATTGCACCCCTGATAAATGGGTTCTTCTTCCCTCCCAGGGCCCTGAGCAGAGCGAGGATTTCCTCTCCGGGCTGCAGGAGCCAGCGTGGTTGCTGACAGCAGGGACCAATGCAAGGCATGGGCTGCTGCAAAGTGCAGTTACAAAGGCAAAGTTTAATAAGCAAGTGCTTAAGCTTATAGCCACTGCCGAGCTTCAGAAATCACGGAGTGGTAACTAATTTTACCAGGTTGCGTAAGAAAAGTGAAGTGCTTTCTCAGGAAAACTCTTTCCTCCTATGCTCCCAAGTCCTCCTCCTATCATAGCCTGCAGAAAACTGGCATGTCTGAAATCCCTGCCCTTCTTTCAGCATCCCTACATTACGTGGACACACCTGGGGCTGGGTAAGGCTGGCTAGCAGGGACACGTGTGCCTGGCTGCCAAGACACCTTCCAAATCAGGTGTAAGTGGGCTGGAGCATCCAGGAAGGTGCGGATGCCCCCTTTCTGGAGGGGTTTGAGAGGCAGCACAAAGGACTTCTGCCCATTGCAGCTCTGAGTTGGTGCTTTCTTTGCAGGTTGTCCTTGGGAGGTGGCAAAGCTCTGTCCCTGCTGGAGCACTGCTGATTGCTGTCACCAACCAAACATGCAGAGCATGTGAGGCCCCACGGGACCCAACCCCATGGTCACTCAGAGGAAAGGAGAAGGTAGGAGAGGAAAAGAGAGCATTTGAGATCCACCAGCAGCTGCTACAGGGGATCAGCTCCAGCACTGAGGTCCCAGATGGGGTCAACAGGCACAAGCGAGTTGCAGGACCACATCTTTCCCTAGACTGTGTCATTCCTAGTATACAAGGCTGAACAAGTGAAGCGACTCTGCAGTGTTCTCCAAGGTCACTGCAGGTCCAAGGTCACTTGGGAAGGGGCTCTAGGGCTGCCTGGTAGAGGCTCACTCCAAGTAGCTTTGGAGCTGGTGAGAGCAGGACTGATCCATCCATATGACTACATCATGGATCTGTGTTACAACCATACAAGCTCTCAAAAAAGGATGGACTTTCCCGTGCAGCTACTGGTCGGGTCCTGCCTTACCATCCTCATCGTGATCACTCTCTGCGGTAACATCATCGTCTGCCTGGCCGTCACCCTTGACCGCCGGCTCCGCAGCTTGACGAACTGCATCATTGTCTCTTTGGCCATCACCGACCTGCTGCTGGGCCTCCTGGTGCTACCATTCTCTGCCTTCTATGAACTTACCAAAGAGTGGCCCTTCGGCAGCACTTTGTGCAACATCTACATCAGCCTGGACGTCATGCTGTGCACAGCTTCCATCCTCAACCTCTTCATGATCAGCCTGGACCGCTACTTTGCTGTCACCACCCCACTTCGCTACAGCCAGCTGGTCACTCGCTCCCGGGTGGCCGTGGGTTTGGTTGTTATTTGGACCGTTTCACTGATGGTCTCTTTCCTACCCATCCACCTGGGCTGGAACACCAAGGGGACAGCAGTCCAAAACACAGTCCCCAACTGCAGCAAGGAGTGCATGCTGGAGGTGAACCCTGTGTACGGGCTAGTGGATGCCTTGCTCACCTTCTATGTCCCTTTGGTCATCATGTGCATCACCTACTACCGGATATTCAAGATAGCAAGGGAGCAAGCCAAGAGGATAAATCACACGTGGTGCAGCAGCAGCAACACCCCCATGCCACCCATGGTGAAAGAGCACAAAGCCACCGTGACGCTGGCGGTGGTGTTGGGAGCTTTCATTGTGTGCTGGTTCCCCTATTTCACAGTGTTTACATACCGGGGGATGTGGGGGGACAGCACAGTGAAAGGCACACCCATGTCCATCGTCCTCTGGCTGGGCTACACCAACTCAGCCCTGAACCCCATCCTCTACGGGACGCTCAACAGGGATTTCCGAGTGGCATACCAGCACTTGCTGCACTGCTGGAGGACTAGGGACCCCAGGATCTCCTGCCTGCCTCCCCTGCAGAAGGCCCAGTCCAGGGGCAGGAACTGCAGGCAGGGCGAGGGCAGGCAGGAGGGTAAACCCCTGAAACTGGAGATGAGGAACGGGAAAAGGATCTTACTGACTGATGGAGCCCTCAAGAGGTAAGGTCCTTCTTACAGGGCTTTGGTGGTGGGTTTGTCCCTGGAGAGGAAGGCAGAGGTGGGGACCCCAGGTTGTCCATGAACTTTAAAGCAACAAGCTGATGCCCCAGCAGGAGATCCTTGCCCAGGCAACTCTTGCCCTTTTCAGCCGCTGAGAAATTCACCACCACCAGTAAGAACCCAGCTCGCGTCCCTCCATGCTGGCAGCACAGGTCCAGCTACTCCAGCTTCACATGTGGCTGGCCACCTCCGCAATCACCACCCATTCACAGGCAGCACAGAATGTCCCTGGCTTTGCTGAGGACAGTTTTGCCATCAGGGTTTGCTGTGCAGAATGGGGTGCAGCCATTACCTGCAGCTGCTCCCCAAAGCCACCCATGCCCCGCTCTCCAGTGACGGGCACACAGCAGAGCCTGGGCACACAGCAGAGCTGGGGGGAGCTCAGAAAAGGTGACCGCCCATCACAGGGTGCACAATGGGGTGTTAGCCCTGGGGCAGAGAGTCAGGGCACCCACAATCAGGCTGCAAGTCTCTGCAGGAACCAAGATCTGGGTCCCCATCTCCCTGCAGAGCTGCTCAGCAGTTTCCCTTCCCGGCCGAGCCGCGCACCCTCAGCATTTCGGCTGTCGGTTTGCATTAGCACAGAATTCAGCCAACAGCAAGTTCCATTCCCATCTCTGGAAAGGAGCAAGAATAGCCAAAATTAGGTTGGCAAATGTTTTTAGAAATACAAATACCCATGTAAAGTTAGAGCCAAAAATTCCCTCAGCATCAACCCAAGCATGTCACATGAGTCAGGCCCCTCAGAGAGGTGCAGGGAAGCAGGATGCAAGGTGGAAGAGCTCAGTTCTGGGCTGTGGCACCAGTCCCCTCCCAGGCCACCCGCGTCCCCACTGGGCTGAGCCACCAGCACACCACCTTGCCCAGGGGGCATTCACCTGCCTGAGCATAAGGAGGACGGAGAACCACAATGTCTGCCGTGGTGCAAACCACTGCTCCCGAGACTTTAATCTAACTTCTAAGCAGTGGCTGATAAGCAGCCCAGAAACTTTCCATCCATAGATAAGGAGGTCTTTGACTCCCTGTTCCCAGCATGCCAGCAAAGGAGCTGCACTTGTGCTCTCCTGTGGCACGTGCCCTTGGTCCTGTCCCAGAAAAACAGTCTTAAGCCACCGAAAGGAGAACATGAGGAGGTGAACCATCTGAAAGGTTCAGCCAGCATCATGCCTCCCTTGGGGCTCAGACATGATTTTACCAAAGGCAGAGGGCCAGCTTAGGGCAGGGGAGTCTGCCCCAGGAGACACCAGGATGGATGAGTACAGACACAAGACCTGAGCTCCTGGGGCTGCTTTTTCAGCTTCCAAGGAGCTAATAAAGAGTGCAAAGGTACAGCATTTGGTAAACATGGTTGCAGGCGTATATAAAAGACATATGGAGAGCACGGGCCTGGGGTGGTAGACATGCTTCTGCAAACACAGAGACAAAGAAGGAGCTGTACTGTTTACTCACAGAAAAGTACAGATCCTGGGCAAACTGGGACCTCACATACAGGGGCTCTGCAGGTGGACAGGGAGCCCTGGCCAAGGGGAACGGGCCAGAGGGACTTCCCTATGCAGCTGAGTGGGAGAAAAAGACTTCTAGAAATGCTGCCTTATCTCAAAGGGAGAAAAATGATATGGAGTGAAAGAAAAGGAGAAGGAAAATGGGTTTCTGTTCCCCAGGCAGAGGTCAGGGTCACTGACCTCACGGCTTTCCCCCTCACGGCTCTCCCAAGTAGACAAGGTCCTTCCCCTGCTTCCCTGGAGGGCCTGATCCTGCTTTGCATCCAAAGCCCACAATGGGGTCAGGGGCAGCCAGGGGACCTCCATCCCCAAACTCTCAGCAGGCAGGTGCCCACTGCCAGCAGGGCTTGGCCAAAGCCTCAGCACAGGGACTCAGTGTGTGGCTCCAGACTGTCCTCATCCCTGCAGGGGGAAGTTCCCCCACCGCTACAATCAACCCCAGTGAGTCTCCCAGCTGGATTTGCTCCCAAGGGTGCAGGAGGTTGGAGGGAAGAGGGTGATTAGCAGCAAGTACCATAACAGCACAGATACATGAGACCCAGGAACCGTGGGGCAGTGAAAGAGAAAGACTCAACCACAGGGACGTTTCTTGGCCTTTCTAAATCCAGAGGTCTCCTTCCCTTCCTACGCAGCACCACTGCTGTGGTTTCTGCTCGAAATCAGATAAGAGTTGCTCAGCCACCAAATGATCAGTTACCACTTTTACTTTATCTACTTCTTAGCCTGCTCATTTACACAGAAATGATGCATCAAGGACCGTGTGAGGCCCCTTCCAACCCTCTTTTCAATAGTCAGATATATAAACATCTGCTGTTGGCAGATGATATGGATCAACTAATACCACACAAGACAGGAGGGCACGGGATTTGCCTGTACACCAAAAGCCTGGTGGCCAATTTCACACCGAGCATGAAGCGAGCTGGTTCCTCTCCCCCTTCCCATCTGCATATTCTTCCCAGTCATCTGCCCCAGCCATGTTAATGGAAAAAAGGCCAACACGAATCACTCCACAAACTCATAACCCCCCAAATTAGTAGGGCCAGAGCTCAGAAGAGCTCAGCTCAGAGCAGCTCCACAGGGTGATTCAGGGAAAAGCGCAACCAGCAGTATTTTGAACCATGTTCTTCCTGTTATGATGCACAGAGAAAAGACCAGCAAACAATAGTGGGAATACTGGAGAACTGCAGCCAGTCTCAGGGGTGTCAGGAGCAGCAACAGGGAGTCAGAGTCATCGCTGCTTTGGAAATCAAAAGGCCACGGGAGCACTGCAGCCATTAAAGGGCTGGAGGCATTTCCATGGGTGAGGACCAGATAGGGTGGAGAGCACAGGGCCAAGCAGGGGTGCAAGGGAAGGTAGCTGCTTCTGTCTCCCCACCAGGCCCCAAAGAGGAAAGGCATTTCATCCCTTCACACAAACCAGTCACAAACCAGTTGTACACACAACACCTGAAGGACCTCAGGAACCTGCTTCACAGCAGTGGGAGAGGACTCTGAAGAGGAGTGTGCCAGGCAACAGGCATGGCTGCAGGTTGTGAGACCGGTCCCTGAGGTCCAGAGAGATTGAAGGCCCAAGAGAAGGAGCATTCAGCACCAACGGGGAGGTATCAGGCAGAAAACAACAGAGCTGAGCTAGCAGCTCTGGACTACTCTTTGCACACATCATCTGTGCTCTGGGCAGCTTGGGGCAGGACCATGGCCACAATATATGGGCAGAGAGAACCCAGTTCCCATAGAAAAGGATCGCTGTCCCAGTCACGATGTCCCTGTCCTAACCTGCCTGTCCCAGCTGCCAGCCTTGAGAGGCAGACGCCAGGCAGATGGTACCTGGTGCTCCACAGAGCAAAGCCAGGCTCCACCACGCTGGCACTTACCAACTGATCTCTTCTTTTTATCTCTTTTCTTTCCGTCTTCATGGGCAATTTAACCCTTTCCAGCACCGGAGCTTTCCCGTGAGTGTCAGCCAGCCTGCTGCCCTAGGACCCGCGTCTCCCAGCCATCAGCTCCTGGCTGCCCTCTTCCAAAATCCTGTGAGGCTGAAAGGACAACACTCAATTTTCCTCAGGGAGAAACTCAATGGCAGAGGCAAGGGCTGCAGGGTGAGTACAGGGCCAGAGTCACTGGGTGGAAGCAAGGGGAGGGGGCAACTCCCCCTGCTGTGGCACACTGCATTTTCCCTGGTCCAGCGATCCCATCCCCATGGTACTTGGCGCAGAGGGTGATACCATCAGAGAGGTGCATCCTCACTCCTCTCTCCAGCATCATTTACTCTCCAAACACAGCCCCAAGTCCAGGGGAGGTGCACAGAGCTGTACCCCCCACTCCCAGCTGCCCTGGAGGTGGGGGCTTACACAGCCACCCTGAGATGTCCTGGAAGATGTCCGCATCCCGCCTGTCAGTCCACATGCTGCAGAGGCAGCTGCATTCAGACTGTGGATTTCCAGCACACTTCATTCTCATGCAAGCCTGCATCAGCTCCACATAAATTGCCAGCGGCTTTCGTGGGCATGCTGGCAGGGCTCCCAGGGCGAGGAGCTGATGCTGCACCGGGCTTTGCCACGCTTTCCCCATGGTGCTGGGCTGCAGGACATGGCTGCCATGAATGGGGATGCCTCTCAGCTCCAGAGAGCCACTTTGTGGAGCACTTCTCCGGAAGAGCCAGCCAAGGTCACCCTGACCTCCACATGCTCTCCCTCCAACGCTGCATGCTGATAACCTGGGCTTTCCCATATTGACTGTGCCCTGCGGGAGAAAATAGTGTCACCCACATGCTGGACGCTAGGTACACTTGTCCCTGCTGCACACTGAGCACAGCTAACCTTAGCCAAGGTCACGGCGATGGCAAGAGCCGGTGCTGCCTACCTGCACGTGAGGCTGGGAGGGAGCTGGGGCTGCTGCAGGAGAGCACAGGACCCACCACCCTGGGGCACAGCATCACCCTGCACCTCTTGGAGGAACTCCCCGTGAAACACCCTGAAACTGCCATTGCCCAGCAGAAAGGGAACCAGAGGTTTGGAGAGCAAGGTGGCAGGAGCAGGGCAGGGCAGCGAGGTCCCTCTTACCCCAGCAGGGCAACTCTGTTGATGCAACACACCAAGGCACAAGCATCGCTCAGCGGGGAGGTCGCAGTGCAGAGGCTGCTGCCTGGAATGGCATCACAGTGGCTCCAGTGCTGCCCCACGGGAGTCAGCAGCATGAAACCCCAAGCCTGGAGGGCACAACAGCTCACGGTGAACCTCTCTGGGGGCAGACATGATGCTCACCACTCCAGCACTGCAACTGCAGACACACAGCAGAGTCATCTCTGTTGCCGTCATTGCCCAACAGCAGGGGCTAAATCCAGCTCTTCCGCTTCATGCTTTCTCCTCTGTGCTGCACATATCTTCCGAAACACGTTTAGTTTCCATGAGTTAAGGCAAAATACCAGCCATCCCCCAAGAGACCGGAACTAGGTGATCTTTAAGGTCCCTTCCAACGTAAACCATTCTATGATTCTAATCTAATCAGCAGAATAAGACAAAGTCAGTCTGGGAGAGAGGTTTGCAGGAGATCTGAGGTGCTGGTGTGGCCACAGATTTCCTCTCTGCGCTGTGGGGGTGGGGACAAGAAATGTCACCTCACATGGGACATCCACCTGAAAAATCCCCAACCCACTTGCAGCGGTGGGGAGAGGGGCCATGGGAGAAGGAAACCCAGGACCAGAGCACCACTGATCCCAGGACACCTGCTTTTATACAGGCATTGGCAGAGGTGACAACCCCGCCACTGCTGGCTAGCCCAAGCAGTTGGAAAGAGCATGCAGAGGAAGCCACAAAAGAAATGTTACTCAAAGGGATGTCAGGTGGTGGGTCCCAGGGTAACATGAGCCTGCTCAGCTCTGCCCAAATGTCAGCACTCTGCTCTCAGCAGAACACAGCTGTGTGCTTTCTCACAGCATCACACCACAGTCCCTCCCAGGCACAGTGGGTGCTTAATCTCCCCTTATGTTGGAGAGCATGAAAGGGGGGGAAAGGACCTACCTGCACCCTGCAAAGTCATTGAACCCCCTCTCTGTTCCCCTGCAGGATACCTGCTCTGGCATGCAGTGTTTGCTCCAACCCCAGACACCACTGGAGAGGCCTTTGCCTGCCCAAGTTTCTTCCCAGGAGGGTGGTGTGTTTGAAGAGCCCTCGGAGGAGCTGCAGAAGAGCCTCTCCCCTGCCCTGTCGAGGCCATGACACCTTCAGCATCAAGCCCCGCACCGGCAGGCAGCGATGCCTAAGGAGCTGGGTCAGAAGCCAGCATGTACCCCCAGTGGGGCCAGGATGGGGGTGTCCTCCCCAAGCCCAGGGCAGTGGGTCAGGCTGAGAGGGCATATGGTAGAGGGAAAAGGGGCTGCAGTCAAGGTCTTGGTGCCAGACAGACCAGCCTAGGATGGAGAAGCGGAGCACAAGCACTACCCTCCCTGGTGCCCTGTCCAAGGGCCATATCCAACCCTCGGAGGGAGCAGGAGTCCAGGTAGGAGGGTGGACGATGCGGCAGGAGGGCTACTCATGGCAGATGTCAGCAGCCACAAGTACTGGTTGATCATGCACAGGATGCCCAGTCCTACAGCATCTGTGCTGGGGCAAGCCTGCCTGCCTCCCACGTTGGGGAGGTTTTGACATCGTCAGGGCCGACCCTGCTTCACATTCCCTGTCCCAGCCCCACTGCAAGAAGGAGGGAGGCCCTGGAGCCTGTTGGGCCACGGGGAGACACTAAGCAGCTGGGGTTTGTCCCCAGGCTCTGCCCTCCCCGACAGCTCGACACTAAGACTGCCAAAACAGGATGTTTCTGCACCGAGTCTGTGCAGAAGTCATCAATGGTATAAAAATCTATTTAACACAGAGATGACTGATTAATTTGGGCATGCCCTGTCCTGGGAAGAGCCTCCCTTTCCCCCTGTATCCTGCTGTCCCATCCCCATGCCTCTGCTGGGACAGAGCCTGGACAAACACACAGCACAAGCCCCCAGGACACAGGTTGCAGCCGCCCCAGGCAGAGCTGGCACCCCCACAGAGAGCGCCTTGCCCTGTGGGACCTGCTAAACGATCCCCCCTCCCAGGTTCCTGAGCTGGTGGGAAGAAGGGGCAGCAGGCAGTGAGGACCAGGTAGGACAGGAACAAACAAGGATCCTTCCTGTGCCGTGGAGCAAGTGTTTTCCTCCTGGAATAAGCCTGACTCATATCACCCCCGGGCACAGTGTGCTCGTTCTGCACCCCACATCATCCCTAGGGTACAGACAGACCCCTGTTTGCAGATTCCCCCAGGAAGGGAGGGTGCTGAGCCCCCCGACCAGCCGGTTTCCTGCGTGCAGGGGCTCTGCCCTGGGTCTCAGGTGCCCCTCCAGCCGCTCCGGGACACTCCTGCCCCGAGTTTTGGTCCGGGACACCCCCCCCCCCCGCGACGGCTGGGGGTACCTGGAAGGGGCTCCCTCCACGGGCCCAGGCCGGGGTGCCCGAGACCCACACGGTGAAAATCAAGACCCGGAGGAGCAGCGGACAGGGGAGTCGCACCACCGGGCCCCCGCCGCCCCCCGGAGGAGCGGGGCGGGCGCGGCGGCAGCGCAGGCTCGGAGCTCCCCCTGCTTGCTGCCGGGGACAGACCCGCCCGCCCCTCTCGCTCCCGGCCACGCCACGGGGCTTCACCCACCAACACACCCCCCCAAACACCCACAGCTCGGACAGGGCTCCCCCCGACCCGGCACACCAGACCCCGCTCGGGTCCCCAGTCCCCCTGTCACCCCCAGAGCGACCGCAGCCCGACCACCTGCACCTCTGGGGACTTGGCCCTTCCGCTAGTAATTAGTGATGGCAAAGAGCAAATGGCTTCCAGAGAACACGGAGGGCTGGTAGAGGGGTGGGTTGCATCCCCAGTGCCCCACTGCACCCAGCCTGGGTGCCACGTAGCCCCGCCAAAGCATCAGTGGGCAGGGAGAGACCTGCAGTGAGGTGATGCCCTGGCAGGCAATGTCCCCTTCCCGGTCCTCCCTCATGTGGCCTGGGGACAGGGAACCACAAGACCCCTGGGGTGAGCACACCACAGCAGAAGGAGAAATTACCTCATCAGTGCCTTCCTTTGTAAAGAGGCAGGAAATGAGTCCCTGCAGCGGAGCACACAGAGGACTCGTCTTCTCCAAACCAACCAGACAGGAGCAGGCCTTGAGTCGCCTGTAGCATCCACGCTTCGCTCCAGCTCAGAGAGGAAAAACTGGCAAACACACACCCAAACCCCCGCCACCTATGATAACAATTAGAGACTTATCTAATTGCAAAAATAATTGCAATTGAAGTGTTTAATTACCATACTAAGCAGGAAGAGCCACTTCCGACTGTTCCAGTAGTGCTCCCGATCCATCAAACAAGGTTTGGGGCTTGTTTGGGTGCTGGGTTTTTTGTTTGGTTTTTTTTTTTATTATTAGATTGCAGCCCCGGGGGATGAAGAGATTTGCTAATTAGGGTCTTGGAGAACAGCTACCAATTCACAAACACTTGCTTTTAATTTCAGTACTAACGAGGCTGGAAGGGGAAGAAATCCAAAAAGCAGAACATCTGTGGCAGTTGCTGTCTGCAGCTCTGCTGCCCCAAGCCCCTCACCGGCCTGGCAGAGGCCTGACACCGCTCAGTGCATGGACTAGTCCAGAGGCTGTGAGAATGGGTTAGCGCAGTGCAAGCACAGGCAGGGTGAAGCTGCTGCTCCAGGTCACTGCTGTCACCACAGCCATCGTACAAGCTAATCCCAGCATCGGTCATCTATCTGTTCCCCCTGGGGACCATCGATCATGGTGGTTTTCTTGGTGACAGGCTAATCCCAGTCCTGGGGCAGCGATGCCAGCCCCAGGGGTGCAACGGTAGGAACTTCTCCAGGTGACATTTGTTTTTGTTCTCCCCTAAACCAACAACAAAAGAGAATTTAATTCTGTCTCCAAGCAGCAATTCTAGGAGGGAAGAGAAACTGCTTAGGAAGCTCCTAACCAACATCTGCTTTCTCAGATAGGAAATATCCCCCTGCTAGCAGTGGGACTGTGCACAGAGACGGCTGCCAATTGCACAGGGACACCACCATCCCCCTCTCCCTGCAGGGGACACAGGAGCTCACACTGCCCTGGTACACAGGACCCCATCCTCACCCTGCTCCACCAGCCACCCCAGAGACCCGTGGTGCCTGGCTGGGCTTGTCCCACCAAACCACATTTCCTGTCCTTGCCGCAGCTCTGGGTAGGGTCCAAAAACATGCAGAGAGGAGGCACAGGGAAGGGGAGACTCATGCGGGAGGCAGGAGCAGCCGCAGGGCATCCAGGCATCCCCTCCCCAAGGAGCACAGCTGAGAAGCGGTGGCTGTCGGGGGCCGGAGGCGAAGGAGCGTTTTATTTCTTTTAGATAAAAGCAAAACATCAGTAGAATGAGAAAAAAGGGTGTTGGGTTTTTTTCAGGCTGCCATGTGATTAAACACAGAGGAGACAGAGAGGTAGCAAACAGCCCCAAGCAGTCAGAAAATGAGAAACTTTGTGTTAGAAATCTCAAGATTTGATTTTCTGGAATAAAATGCATTTTGGGGTCACTAACCCGACAATTTTGGCTGAGGATTCAAGACCCTGGAAAGGTTTTGGGACCCATTGCCTCTCTCCAGATCTAAAAATTACATTTCCATGCCAAACCATCTTGAAACCAAGGAGAAGCACTCCCTTCCAGCCTGAAGGGGGTGACCATCACACAGTGCCAAGGTGCCCTCCTGGCCTGACCCAAGCCCTTCTCGCCCACCGTTTCCCCACCGCCCATGAATGCCAAGGCTGGCAGTGTTGGAGGCGCAGGACCAGGCTGACCCTGGCCGCTGTGGGATGGTGGCCATGGAATCAGGAGTGTGGTCATGGCACTGGGATGGTGGCCGTGGGACCGGAGAGGGGACAAAGCCACTAGAGGGCACAAGTATGACAGAAACATGTCCCCAAATCAAGGGACCACTGGCTCCCCCAGGGTAGCTGTCCCAGAGGTCCCCAAAATCCCGCATCACTCCCCATCTCCAAAAAGTCCACCCTTAGCTGAGGTCCTGCTGGCTTCAGGGCTTCGGTGTCACCCAGGCACTGGGGTGGCGCTGCTGCACCTGAAGCTGCGTAACAGAGGCATGTCTGTCTGTCCAGCCATGGACACCCCATGTCCTGGCCCTGCTGGGAGAGCATCATCCCGGACAGCCCAAGACCCGCAGCCTGTTCTGCACACAGGCAGTGCCTCCAGCCTGCTGCCCTCAGGCATGGGGGCTGCACAGCCCCACAACACCTACCCAGCACCAGCCTGACCCCACACACCAGCCAGTGCCTCCTCACACACAGAAAACAGGCTGAAGGGGACCCCCAGACCCTCTCCCCCACCAGTGACACACCACCTCCTGGTGGCACAAGACCCCGCCGCCCAGGGCTTGCTGTGGAGAGCTGGGTGTCCCTGGCCAGGCGGTGAGACGCGGGTCCTGCCAGGAAGCCATCTGGCCATCACCAAGGGCTGCATCCAGTGTCCTTTTGTCCTTTTCTTCTCCTTTCTCTCCTAGTGCATCCTCCAGGCAGGCGCTCCCCTCCCCGTGCCTGCAGCCGGCACCGCTTTCATTAAGGCTCTACCACCAAACCAAACACCATTTGTCAGGGAGACGGATGCCAGAGGCAGCTTTGCTGGAACAGATGCCCCTGTGTCCCCCCCCAGCAAACACACATTCAACAGCCGCCTTCCCAGCGTGCCACACACACGCAAACACACGCGTGTGCATGCTGCCCATGTGGGTTTGCTGTCCTCGATGCAGGCTGGGGCGCAGGCTACCATCTCCTGGGCTATGTTCCTGCTCCCGGCCCAATGGGCACCCTGGGGGCTCCCCACCCTACAGGTATCTGAGCCGCTCTCAGCAGCAGGACTGCCCTGTCACCCCCCTCGGGCAGGGCTGGCAGGGTGCTGCTGCCCCGGTGGTGTTTGCACAGCTGCCGGGGATGCACACTCCCAGCCTGATCTGCTCTCCCTGCTTCCAACTCCCACTCCAGCCACAGCAGCAGATCTGCTCCCCGCCAGCAGGAACCCAGAGCCGCCGGAGGCAGAGGCAGCAAACACCCTCCGACCTCAAGCACACAGGGACCGATGCTGATTAAACGCAGCGCTAGCACTGATAATTAATTTCTTGGAGGATGAATTACTTGGGAAAGCTCCAGAGTGAATGTTGTTCTTTCTTCCACACACCCGTCGCGTCTACTTGGGCTTTTAAAAAAACTAACAGCAAAGGGGAAGGAAAGAGCATCCCCTGATGAACCCCTACAGCTATGCCCTGCCTGGGCTTGGGGTCCCTGCCAGGGTTGGGGTCTCTGTTCCCTGGGGCCATGCAGATGCAGGCAGGGTGAGGGGACACACTGGTACTGCCCATGTCCCAGCGGTCAGGAGACCCTCAGGGCTGACCACGGGCTTTGACTGAACCCCCTCCAGGGGCTCCTTATGCCCCTGACTCAGCCCGTGTCAGGGCCATCCCAGTGCCCCTGTGGGACCTCTCTAGGAGCTCACAGGGATCTGCCTGCCCTCAATCCAGGCGCTGGCCATCATCCAAGGGGTGGGTGATGGATGTGGCTGTCCCCATCCCAGAGCTGTGGGGCCCAGAGCTCGTCCCCTCAGCCCCCCGTCCCCTGCAGCAGCACGCGGTGTGTCTCACCATAGCATGGCTCCCTCCGGGCGCTGGCACGAGGCCGCGCTGGATGCAAATATGGAGCGAGAAGCCCCTGCAGACGACACTGTTACGCAGGGCTCTCCATCCCTTTTGCTTAATGGGAGGCATTTTTCTGTTTCATTTCCCTTGCCCTTGGAGCTGAAACCGCCTTTCTGCAGCAAAACGCACCAAACCAAAGAAATCCTTCTCCCTTTCCAGCTCACAAACTCCCCTCCCTCCTCCGCCAGCAGAAATGCCCACCCCACAGGCCACCCCTTCTCCAGGGCATGTTGTATTGCTGGAGGGATGAATGGTCCCCATCCTGTGTCCTCCCACTGGCACCACGTCCCCAGGCTGTGCCGACTCTGGGTTGTGTTTGGGTCATTCATCCTCATTCCCCAGTCTGAGACGTGCAGCCATCCTGTTCTACAGGAGAGCAGGGCCCTCCATAACCCTCCGAGCGTGTCAGTGGGACCACAGCCCCTTTCCCCGGGCACCAGACAGGTGCCAGCACCCCTGAGCAGGATGATGGGACTGATGTGGGGGACAACAGCGAGGGCTCAGGGGACACCTTGGGGACAACAGAGACAGAGGTACCGAGGAGGCTGCAAGGTTTACTCTCTCCACGTTTGTTCTCTCCATGTACAGATCTTGCAGGTACTTGCAAATACCACAGAAGGCAAAGCGTGCCCTCAGCTCACCTCCCCTGTCCCTCCCCCAGGGCGCTTCACACGCTTGGCCTGCTTCAAGGTTGAGCTAAGTCCACTGCTCGTTATTGGGTAATTAAGCTCTTAATTAATAGGCCGGTTTCCCCTCAGAGCCTTGCCAGCATCTCTTAGCTCCTCCAGCAGCCACTCCCCGGCGGGGCCGATGCTGCGGGGCTCAGTGTGATACTTGGGGAGTCAGGGGCAAACAAGGGTGAGATATTCACACGATGGGTGATGCTTAAGCCTAAAAACTCCAAGACTAGAAAACACCATGGCTTATAAACCTTAAAAAAAAAAAAAAAATCAATATTCGAGATATTCCTGCCTAAAGAAAAAAAATCTCTCAGCACACTTTGCTACTGGCAGGTCCCCTCTGCGCCCTTCTCCCCACTTAGGGATTGATCAGGGAGAGGAGGCGGCAGTGCCATGCCCTGACCCTGAGCTGCCTGGACCATAGGGGACAACATGAGGACCCTGCCCCAGGCTCCCCACCAGCCTCCAAACGGCAGAGAACTGCAGCAAACCAGCCGTGATGAGCCGCTGTCCTCGGCGAGATGGCAGGGGCTGCCCTGCAGCTCTCCAGCTTTTGTGCATTCATCACACGTCGGTTCTCCTTAACCATGAAAAGAGGGTTATCCTCCCCCCGGGCCAGAGCCACCGTCCCACTCCCAGCGGGCTTGGGGACGCAGGAGGTTGGCACGGAGCGGTCCCCATCCCACTGCTGAGCCAGGGCAGCCAGGTGGGAGGAGAGAGGCGAGTTTGGCTAATCCAAGTGGAAGCTAATTGCGTTTCATTGAGGTTTTATCTCTGCAACTAACACGCTCCTCCAGGAGGTTTAGTGGGAAGTTGTCTGGTCCCTGCCAAGAAGGCTGTTTTTCTAGGGAAAGCACATTATGCATTAAAGTTGAAATTCAAATCCCTTTTCCTCCTCTCTCAGAGTATATTTATGAGGCTCCAGATATTCCTCGGTGTACCATGGTTTGCGGGAAGCCCGCAGCCTGCCCTCCGACACTGCTGCAGGAGCCCGGGACCAGCTCAAAGAGCCAGATGAACTTTTCCTTCTTTATTATTTTCCCCTTTGCTTAAATTGTTGCAGGGGGAGGGGGCGGGGGGGGGGGGAGGGGGCTGGGCACTGGGGCAGGCAGGTCAGCTGCAGGCAGGGAAGAAGCTGCTGCCCATGCCTGGCTCCAGGGCTGCTGAATTCCCCCCCAAGCCCTCCCAGGGCTTTCCCATCCAGGGCTGCTCCTCTCTATCCCAGCCATGCTGCAGTTTATGCACCCCCCTGCCCCCCCTGAGCCCCCCCAATCCCCTAAACCAGCTGCAGCCTGGTGCCTGCAGTCACATCCTGGACGGGGTTGGCAGCAAATTGAGTGTTTTTTCCTAAAGATGCTCTAGTTCTCCTCCCTTCAAGGGGTTTAGCAGGTTGCAAGCACAGCCATGCCAGGAGGTGAATCAGCCCAGCCTGGAGCCTGCACCCTCAGGTTGGGGGGGGGGGAAGGGGGACACAAGGGCAGACACCTCCAGGAGTGGAGGGGGGTGGACACAGGATCGCAGCCTTCTCTCAGCCAAACCCTTTGGGGTGTAAACCCACACGGTTTGCTGCGGGCAGGCCAGGGGGGAGGCAGGTGGGGGGCTCCTTCCCCCGGCTCCCCGAGAGCCTGTCTCAATGCGTCAGGACAGGCCCGGCATCTGCAGTCACTGGAAAATCACGCTCCATTTCCAAAAGGGAAAGCAAAGTGTAAATCTCTCTCTCAGACACACATTTTTTCCTCTGCAGCAAGAAAAGTGGTGAAAGCTTTAATTTCCGAGCTGGGAGGGAGAGACAATGATACATCAGCAGCACCCCGGGCGCAGAGGAAGAAAACATCAATTCTGGGATTACACCAGCGGCCACCAAGATTTCTCCCTCCCTGGCTGTAACCCAGAAATACCGCAGGTTTCCCTGCTGGCCCCGCAGCTCTTACCTCTCTGCTGTGTTTAGGGGAAATTCGGATGCCTTCATGGTGATGAGGATGGTTATCGCACGAGTGTTTGCCCAAAAGTGCTGGGATGGGGGGGGGAGGCAGTGATTCCTCCCCCTCCAGCTGCATTTCGTATTCAGAACTGGCCGGCCGCGGCGCTGGGCTCTCCCCAGAGGTTCCCTTCATAAGAGGGAGCAAATTCCATTTATCTATTGAGGGGAGATTTGCATTTTAAATATCCCAACTCCAAATGTCACCCAGTTTGATCCCCTAAGCTGAACAAATGCACGGGAGCAGGGAGGGGGCCGGGGGCGGCTCGCTGGAGTGGACCACTGGGAAGAAAGGAAAAACCCACAGTTAAAAGCATGCACGGATGTTTAATCCAGGCTGAGGTTGAGGATGGGAGCGAACACGGCAGTGACCTTCCCCCTCTTCCAGCCTCTGTCAGGCAGGACTCGGGGGAACAGGTATCGGAGGCTTCAGCCATTAAGGATTCGGGATTTCGTGTTTGAGATTTTGTTTACACAATAAGACTTAAGTAATTGCTGCATGGAGTGTAGGTGGATTCTCCCCGATGCCTGCAGAGGGATTAGTGCCTATAAGGCAGTGAGAATGAGCTAAAAATTGGAAAGATCGAAGTGCAGAAAGAGGAATCCCACGTTCCCCGTGGTGGGAGGGGAGGGGAGAAAGAAGCCAGTGGTCAAGCCTGAGACGAATGTGGCTGCCGGCCCTGGAGAGCCCAGGGAAAGGCATGGAGTGTTCCTCACCCTGCAGCTGCAGGGATGCCAGAAGGCATCTTGGGGAGCAGCCAGACCCCAGGTGTTTTCCATCCTCTCCTGGGGCTTCAAAACCTCCCTGGCCAGCACTAGCCCCCAGGAGAGGGATGACCACAGCCCTTCCTGAGCTCCCAGTGGCCACAGAAGCATCTCTGGGGAGCGTGGCAGGAAAGAGGTGTCCAGCCCAGACCTCCCACTGCAGCGCTGGGCACAGGGAGAGGCTCAGCACCATGCCCTAAGGGGAGGGGGACCTGGTCCCGCTGCACCTACCGGGTCCCCCATGACCGAGACGACACTGCCCGATATCAGACCATGCCACACAAGGAGGGGACAGGCTCACCTGGGCCTGGGGGGAGCTCTGCTGAAGCCCCAGACCTGCAGCACAGAGCCTGCCCTTCCCCACCTACCTCCACCACCCAGCCGAGAAATAAGCCTTCTCCTCTTCTCCTTATTAAAGCCGTGAGCTGATTCAACTAAAACAGGGCACCAACCCCTGTCCCCAGAAGGCAAATGGGATGAATGTTTAAGGCATGAAGTTTTCTCACCCCCAGCACCTCATCAACCACTCCAGTCCCCTGTGCCCAGGGCACTGCCTCCGGCCAACTCCGTCCCTCCAGCGGCAGCTGCCTGCACCCAGGGGCAGGTCAATACACCCATGGTGGGAGCATGATGCATCTGCCAGTCCTGCACTACTGCAACTTGTCCCCAGGAACTGGGAGCCCAGCAGGGTCAGGTATGTGGAAAACCAGCCCAGGCAAGGCAGGCTCAGAGCTGCCTCCAGTGCAGGCAGTTTGGGGGAATCTCTGGCCAGCAACAAGGCTCACAGGCATCCCCTTTTCCTCCTTGGCATCCGCAGCGACTGAGTTTGCTCCATCACTCAGCTTTTTGAGAGGCAGAGGATGTGTGTGCCCACCCGTGTCCCTGAGCCTCTCCTGCACTCAGGCACGGGACACAAGTTTTATCCTCACCCCTGGTTTGAAACCCACAGGCAGGCGGGCGCTCCTTCGCCACAAATGAGTCTGAAACGGTTCAGAGAAGCACTAATTCCCTCTCTCCTTAATGCATGGAAGCTTCTTACACTAAATCTATACAGACACAATTAGCATTATTCATATTCCATATGCTCTGCTCCCTTGTGATGAATATTAATCTGTTCCCCGCTCCCAGGCATTAGAGATAACGGCGCTGCACCGTGCCGCGCTGCGGTGGCAGAGATGGTCTGAAGGAGCGATGCTGCAGGTGGAGGCAGTTTCACTCCCGCATCAGGAAGGGGAGAGTTTATGTCTTTTTTTCGGGGGGTGGGTGGCTGGTTTTACAGCTGCAGCGCTGGGCTGAAGCAGGGTGTCCTTTCCACTCCCACTCCTGGCTGAACTGGTCCCCCCAGGGCATTGCAGTGGGGTCAGGCAGAGCGAAGCCCTGGCCCTCCCTGCAGGTTTTGGAGGTGGTGTAGGACTCGGGCAGCTCACATTTGCCAGCCTTTCTGAGGCCGAGAAGTGGTCACAGGTGTTGCAGGAGCTACACGGCTGCCCTTGGTGTTCCCCAGAGCATGAGAAGCTCTGCTGGCATCAAGGCATCCTCACTGCAGCACCCGGCCATGTCCCCGAGGCCAGCACAGCCAGGCAGCTGTGGCACCCGGGTCTCCGTCCCAGCCCCACTCCCACCTCTCTGCACAGCAGCCCCCCCCAGCAAAGGGGGCACGGGGCAGCAGCACCTACCGATGCTGCAAAAGGAGCGCAGGAAGGTGGCAGAGGAAACGATGCAGCGAATGCAGCTCATCTACACGGCTGTCGCTGTCTTGTAGGGACACAGGGGGGAATTTACAATTCAAGGAGCTTTTGCAAACCATCCCGCTTGCAGGGAGGTCTGCGCAAACCATCCCCAGCCCTGCATCTGTCCATCCATCCATCTTGGCCCTCCACACATGGCTCCTGGCCAGGCCGGGGGTGCTGCGAGCGGGGGGCCTGGGGGCTGCCAATTGAAATGCCATACGCGTGGTGGGGGTGGAAAGGATACAGGCCAAGAGGCACCGCGTCGCTATACATCCATTTGCATGCTTAATCCGCTGCTGGGGAGTATAGCGTCAGGGCCCCCATCTGCTCCGCATCTCGCATCATTAGCTGGCTGGTTTCCGAGGCGGCTCTGAGCAGAGGTGGGAGTCGAGCAGAGAGGGGAGAAGGGAGGCTGGTCCCAGCCCCACGCTCCATCATGTGTTGGCAGCCTGGGGAGCTCGGGGGAATCCTTGCCGGAGCTTGTGGGCAGCACACGGGGGGCAGGGGAGGGGTGGAGGTGGAGGAGTTCGGTCCCTCTGGCTCCCTGGGGTGATGTCGTGCTCCCAGCTCCCTGTGAGTCCGGGGTCCCACAGTGGCAGGTCCCCTATGGGCAGTGCGAGGGGGACAGGGCATCTCCTTGCCTCTTGCAGGTGCTGCGCACAAGCCAGCTCTGCCCACGGGGTGCCTGGGGCAGCGATAGTCCCCATAGCTTGTTCCTCTCCACAGGCAAACCAGGAAGAACCCAGAGCCGCCAGCCCACGCACGAAGGAGAACTCAGCTCCACTGCACGGACCCATCCACATCAACCATCCCCGCTGCCACTAACCCAGGGCAACAACACCAGAGCACAGCCCCTTTAAATCCCTGCACTCGCAGGCCGGGCTGGGACACCGTAAAGGGAAAAATAAGGCAAAGAAATTATTTTCTTCTCTCCGGCAAGCCTGGAGAGCTGCCCGTTCCTCAGCAGCGCGCTGCCAGCCCTCCCACGCACCGCACGGCGGAGGACTGCAGAGGCCAGCGTGGGCTGGGGGATGCCGGGGGGGCCGGGACACAGCAGGCCCCCCCCATGCTGGGCAACCCTGCTCGCTGGGGTGCCACGGGGGCGGCAGGACCCCGACAGTCCCCCCTTACCCTGGGGTCCGTGGCACATCCCTCTGCTCCATTACATGCCCCATCTGTCCCATTCTATGGGGCCATTCCCATCTCCGAGCTGTAAAAGGGCTCAAACTCACGCAAAATATCTGCTGAACTCCCCAGGTCGGGGCCGCAAGGAGCTACCCCAGCCAGCTGTGCTGAGCAAATTGGGGCTTCTCAGCAAGCGGCAATGAAGAGGGGGTCAGAGGGATGGAGGGACTGGGCAGACTGGGGGGGAAAGCCCTGCACCCCTCCAAGGTCATTCTCCCCCTCTGCTTTCACGCCTGGCTGGGTTCCTTCATTACTTACCCAAGCTGTAAATTGTCTAATTTGGAGCACACCATTTATCCCTGATGTGCACTCGAGCAGCCAGATTTTGTTTTCAGGTGTGTAATTAATTTTTTTAACGTGATTTCTCTCCTAGGAAACTGCAAACAAAACAGTTCTGGCTTTCAGGGCTGGGTGGCTCGGGTGAGCCTCAGGTCAAGGAACACGCAGGCGAGGAGCCGAGGCTGGATCCTGGAGGATGTGAGGAGCTGGGGCTTTGCAGCAGCTCCCCAACCTCCTGCTTTTCAGCTGGAGCCATATCCTTTGGTGCAGCCCTCTGCCTCCCCTAGACACCACCACAACTCCCCTCGGGCATCAGCAAGGGCTTGGGAGGGGAAGTGACAACTGCTCCCTGTTCCCAACTCAATCTGCTGGGAATTACCATTTTTATTAAGACCTAACATGTCCTTGGCTGCTAGGAATGTGATTTGCTCCTGGAATGAGATTACAGCAGCTCCTGAGGCGCCCATATCAGCGTCTGCCTCACCGTGATGATGCTCCCATCCCTGGTTGGAGGAGCTTCCACCATCAGATGCTCCTGGGCACATCTTCTCTGCAGGGAGAGGCTGGACTTGGGCACAGCACAGGTAGGACCCGTGCAGATGGGTCCCCCTGACTTTTATCCCCTTGGCTGGGGTGTTTGCTGTTCAAGGATGTTGCTGGGCTATTTTTGCATTGCCCTTCGCGTCTCACAGGTGGATGGATGAGAGGCAGTGACCGAGGGTGGGTAACTTCTGCCCTCACTGCACATCCCTACGCCTGGCCGGGAACAGGTGGGAGGCATGGGAGGACCCAACCAATTCTCCTCCAAAGAGCAGCACGAAGAATCACCTGCTGTGAATGTGCAAGCACATCTCTTCACCTCTCCTGCAGCTGGGGAAGTTGTTATATGATTTTTACCGGTGGTTTTCCAGATGAAAGGAGGCGAAAATCACCTCCATTAGCTGGGCAGAGGCAGGAGGGAGGATCTACAAAAAGAGAGCTTCAGAGATGACTCTGTGCAGGTCCCAACCCATTGCCCCATGAGCCCCTGGGCATGGGGTGGCAGTTTAAGGGGGCGCGAGATGCTGCTGTTCCACCCCCATGAAGGGACTTGGGCTCCGCATCAGCCGCCCCCAAACTCCTGCAGCGTCAGCCCTGAGGATGCTCCTCATGTGCAGGCTCAGCCAGCAGCAATGCTGGGGGGGCTACAGCCAGTGACACCCCTGGGACATGTCCCCTGCACTTCTTTGCTTGCTGTCCCACCAGGCCAGCAGGTCCCACCAGCAGCAGTTTCCTGTAAAATAAAGCCACTGCTGCAGACCCCACCCCCCCCCTAAAATGGTCCTCCAGGAGAGGGTCTGGCAGCGCTGCCCCCTGAGCAGCAGATGCCACTGTGGCCACCCTGACACAGGCAATGACCTCCCAAGGAGGATGCCACCACCCAGACCCCTAGGACCATGAGCAAGACTCCTTGGGGATTTTTTTCCTGCGTGTTTAATTCTTTGTTGTGACTTTCAGGAAGGGACAGTTCGGTCCCCAGGGGCCATGGGAGGGGGCTGAGCGCTGTGCTCCTGCATCCCGCTGCCCTTTGTGCTTTGAAACTGCCTTCCAAGGAGCTGCTTAGCATTCGGAGCAGGCATCCATGCTGTTTCAGGGCAAAAACTCCCGTTTGCCTTCAAAAACACATTGATCTTCTGCAGTCTGCCACGAAGGGCAGCACCCGCCCTCTAAAACGGGACAGCGGGCACACGAGGGCCTGGCTTGGCTTTCCCAAGTGCAGATAGGATGAAGGGACCCTGCTCCACGCTCTACCCTGCAGCAGCACCCTGCTGTTGCACCAGAGCCCCTTGCCCATCACCACCCGGCTCTGCAAGCCCATGGGTTCAAAGGGAAAGGCATCAAAACCCTGATTTCTTTTATTTCCCTTTGCTCTTTTTTTCCACCCTCCTCCCCAGAGGATTTCAGCTCCCAGGTGCTACCTGTACAGGAGCAGAAATGAAAATACCTGGGAATTGCTACTTTCCCTGGGAAATTCCTGGCAGGGGTCCTAGCAAGCGAGGTGATATCAGCTGCGTTTGGCCGCTGGTGGGACCATGAGCAGGTTCCATCCTGGCTGCCCCTCAGCATCCCTCTATCACCTTGTCACTGGGAACTGGCACTTTTTCCAGCAAAACTTGGTGCCACGTGAATGTTAAAAGCTCATCTGCCTAATGGGCACGGCTGATTTATCTGCCTTCCTTCTCCTGATAAGGGCCTGGCTGTGGGCTCTCCAGGCAGAGGAGGTAATACTTAAATAGCTTCTTTTCTTATACCTCACGTGGGGATTATTATGCCTGGCTTAAGTCCCCCTCCTCTGCTGCCAGCACAGGAAAAATTCCCATGGTGGCACCATCAGCAGCATGGCCACCAGGCAGGATGAGACCATGTCTGTGGGATTCCCTCTCCCACCCGTGCACAGCGGGTACATCCTCCCGGGCACCTGCAGTTGCACAGGTAGAGCTGTGGAGCTGAGTATCTCCTCCTGCATCGCATGGACCAGCACAGCCACCAGCAGCTGCCAGGAAGGAAGAAACCTGTCACCGCAGGGAGCACGTTTTCTGCACGCCACAAGTCCACAGATCTTTGCTCCAAAGTGTTTGCTTACGAGTAATCGCAGTCACCCCAGCCAGGGACTGGTGTCAGCTGTCCCTGTGGTCTCAGCAGATCCATCAGTCCCCAGTGCCCAGTTGCAAAGCTCCAGGCTGTGGCACGCACCACAGCTCTCGGAGATCATAATCCTGCAAATGCAAAGAAGCAGGACCCACTCCAGCCCACCCATCGCTGGCTCCTCACGGCTGCTCCGAGTAAATGACAGGATTGGTGGCTCCCATTAGCAGGGCAAACGCTGGGGAGAAAAACAACTATTGATCGCCCCTGCGAGTTCAGCAGCAAGGCACGCACAGCCCACAGCTGTGATCAATAGTGCTGGGGAGACACGTGCTCTTGCTCTCACTGTGTGTTGTGTCTCCGTCCGGGGCTCTGGGAGGAAGCCTGTGCCACACCATCATCCACCACAGCTCCTGCAAGGGTATATCCTCTGCTGGGCTCTCCGAGCTGGTATGTCCATCCGCAGGAGGCAGGAGAGTGGGGATGCTCGTTTGTGCATGGCAGGGGTGAGCAGGCAAAGCAGCTGTTCCGTGGCTGGAGCCTCTCCATCCCTCAGCTCCCATGCTGGTGGCACAGACAGAGCCCCGGGATCTCTCTGCCGAGGGATGTGGTGTCAGGCAGGGCTTCCTTAGTGTCAGGACACCCTCACATGTTTAGCCCGTGCCCTGTGGAGTCCCTTCTCAGCCAGGCATGCCCCATGCACACAGGCTTCCATCAGAGTCATGCTCCTGACCCACTCCCCATCCCCAGGGCTGGCTGACCTGGTGCTCCACGGGACACCCAGCCTTGGCATGACAGGAGGAACAGGATGAAAATCAGAGATTTCCATCCCTCCAGAAGAGGTTGTCGGCAGGGAAGGCAGAACTACACTTCCCAGAGTGCTCCTGGCCCTGCCTGCCGCCCGGGGGAAGGCTGAGGGACCCAGCCACCAGCTCCTCCCTGCTCCTAAATTATTCTCCTTATTATTTATTTGTGGTTTTTCTGCACTTAACTGTCTGCCTCGTCCACTTAATTGGGGGATTATTGCCACTACCTGCCCGTCCGCCAGAGCCCAACTCATTAGTGGGGCTTATTTATTAGCAGCGAGGCAGTAGAAATGCACCCTGCAGCTCCTGCTCCTCCGGCGCCGGCAGCTGGAGGCAATGGAGGAAAGCGAGCACGGGCCAGGATGGGGCCAGTGACAGCGGGCACGGTTTGGCCAGGGCTGGGTCAGAACCAGCCTCCGCCGGGCGCGGAGGCATCACAGCAGCCTCCTCCCGTGTCTGGCATCAGCCTGGGACACCGCTGCTCCTGGCAAAGCACAGGAGGAGCAGTAAGAGCCTGGCTGCTCCTTAAAAGTGCTTCCCGAGCTCAGGAAAGGTCAGTCACACAGCGCTGTCCTTCTGCTCACAGCGAGGGACCCCATCTTCTCGGCACAGCGGCGGCTGTGTGACAGCCGCACGGCAGGGCGATGCCAACAGCTCGTGGGAGCCCACCACAGGGAGGCAAAAGGGCCAGTCCCCCCCAAGCCCAGGAGGAGCCAGCAGCACCCCACGGCCCCTCTCCAAACTGCTGCTCCCATTTCCAGGCCGGAGAATCCAGGAAGAATGTGGGACAGCGGGAGCGAGCCTGCATATTGAGCGCTTTGATAAATAAAACATGGCGAGAAGGCAATCAGAGCTGCCCACTTGGCTGCAGGCAGCTCTGTCTGCGGCGGCTGCATGGGGGGAAATTCACAAGCTGTGCCACCCCAGCCGTCAGGCCGCCAGCCCCGGCGCTGCTCCTCCTTTTGCATCCAAGTTTTGCTGCCTCAGCACCGAGGGGGATTGATTTATTCATCAGCCTCTCCATCCCGCAGCAGCCCTGCAAGGAGGAGCGGTGCAGTGAGCTGCTGTGTGATGTGACAAGCGGCACGGCGGTGAGCAGGGTGGGCTGACCCTGGAGGTGGCTCCCGGCTGACCCGCATCCCACCTGCCATGATGCCTGGTGAAGGAGGGACTCCCTGGGTTGGGAAACATGAGCAGCGAACTCCACCGGGGCCACGCTGCTGTGCCCTCCGCACAGCCATCCTGCACCCCCTTTTCAGGACAGAGAGGCAGGACCCCATTTTTTTGGGAGATCAGATACCAATGGCCAAACCTGTCACAAAGATGAGTTGCAAAGCGAGGAGCTGACCCCAGAAAGCACCAGCCCCAAAGCAACCCTGGGGCTTGGCAGGAGCTGCTCTGCGTACCCACAAACCCAAAGCAAAACCCATGGAAAGGAGTGCTGTGCCAGGGAAGCGAGGGCAGCAGCCTGTGGAGAGGGGCTGGGCAGGTGGAGGATGAGTCCCAGCCCTCCAGGGCAGTGAGGATCTCAGGAGTCCTCTGAGCCATGCCTCCTTCTCCATGTCCCATCCTCAGGACACCCCACAGGAGACCCTGGGCTTTATCAGGTGCAATGGGGGTCTATGATTTGGGGAGCACTGCTGACACCCCAAGACACCCAGAAATGTCCTGTCTAGTGCCTGGGGGGACACTGGCAGTGCAGTGGGAGGGGAATCACTTACTCTGGGGGAGAGAAGTGCTGTCCCTGGGGGGGAGGATGAATATTGAAGGGAATTACTGGATGGGGAGGGACTGGCAGGTAGGGGTCAGGAAGGATGGACAGGTACTGGGGGGAATTGCTGCGTCGTGGGGAACCCGGGGTGGCCAAGAAATGGGGGCTACTGGGGGGCATGGCCAGGTACTGGGGGGTGGCTGTTATGGGCACTGGAGGTGCAACTGCTGGGGCCCAGGGGCATGGCCAGGTATCGGGAGGGATGCCTGCATACTGGGGGGCAACTGCTGGGTGCTGGGAGGCACAGCCAGTTACCGGAGGGATGGCTGGATAGCAGGGATCAACTGCGGGGTACCAAGGGGGGCAGCTAGGTACCGGGGGGGACAATTACCGGGAACCGCGGGGGCCTGCACGGGCAATGGCCGGGTACCAGAGGGGAATTACCGGCTGCGGGGACGGAAGGCCGAGGCCGGGGGGCTGCCGCCGGGGGCGCGGGGCGGGCTGGAGGCGGGCACGGAGCCGGCCCCGCCCGGGAGGCCGTGCGGCGGAGGGGGAGCCAGCACCGGTTTCCCCCCCATCCCGCCTCCCCGTGCCGCTACGGCTCCCGCCTCCCTTCCGGCGGCGGCTCCTTCCCTGCGCCGGGGGCGGACGGGGCGGACCGGAGCCGCGCCGAGCCCAGCCAGGTGGGTGCGGGGCCGGGCCGGGGCCGGGGCCGGGGGCGGGCCCGCCGTGCCGCAGAGCCCGGAGGGGGGGCCGGGTACGGGCACGGGGACCGGCCTGCCGAGCCTCCCGGGGCCGCCGGCTTATGTAACGGGGCGGCGGCCGCGGGGATGCGGGATGCGGCATGCGGGATGCGGGGAAGGATGCGGGGCGGGATGCAGGATGCAAGGTGCGGGATGCGGGTGGCAAGATGCAGGGCTGAGCGGCGCGGCCCCGGACTGGGCCCCCCCCCCCCCCCCCCCGCTGCTTCCGCAGGGTTGGGATGCGGGGGGACGCCGATGCGGTGGGGACGGCGGGAGAAGGGCTATCACCCCCGGACTGTGCATTTGCATCCCTCCCTTCCAGCTCCTCCGTGCTTGGCCATCCCCTGCGGGGGGGATCTGCAGAGCAGAGCTGTGGGCAGAGAGAGGAGGCGACCCGCTCCCCCCACCACCCCCTGCCTGCACCCGAGGAGGCTCCGCACAGCCTTATGCCGTGGGGAGCTCCTGGTACCTACCGGGCTCTTCCCACGCCTCCCCATCACCGGCTCCTTCCTCCATCCTGCTCTCCACAGCTGAGTCCAACCACTCGTGGAGAGCATCCCTGCTGCACAGTCCCCGGGCTCCAACCCCTCTCCCTGCTGCACCATCCCTACGATGACCCTCCCATGCCCCACATTCCAGCCCCTCTCCCCACCGTGCCCCCAGCATCATGGCTGCAGCATACAGGGCAGGTGGCTGCCGTGATCCAGGCCTGGTAGCACGCGGTGGCACTGCCACCCGCATGGCATGAGCGTGACCGGGCAGCCGGTGCCCGAGGCAGGCAGTGCAGTGAGTCAGAGCAGTGAAGCAGGGCTGGCACCTTTGCTCAGGACAGGGCTGACAGCGCAGGGCTTCTCTGTGCAACCAGCCGGGCTCTGCGGGCAGTGGCAGCCACTGGCTGAGATTGGTGAAGGAGCCGGAGCAATTCGAGTAAAGCCAAAGTGCTGGATTTGGCAAATAGAGGATGAGGAAGGATGGGACAGGCTCAGGGTGCAGAGTGGTGTCCTCCCTGCCGAGCCTGCCCTTTCCCCCCTGAGGCCACAGGACCCCAAGGGTTGGGAAGACAGGCTCCAGCATGGCCAGGAAAACCAGGAAGCTCGGCCCCCTGGCTAACAGCGCTGCTCCAGGTGTCTCCAACCCTCACCGTCCTGGGGAAACTGGTGACAGCTCAGCTGAGACAAACCTGCACAGAAAAATGTCTCAAAGTCTCCCTTGGCTATGGGCCGAGTGTTTGTTTCTTCGATTGCCTCGCATGATAACATTAGTATTGAAATGACCCCAACCAGGCAGATCTATTAACACCTCGCAGCGCTGGAGGATGATTGCGGTTTGCACCTTGGCTCTTCCCTGGGTTTCAGCAGAGGCTGCTGCCAGGCACAGCCTGCCCAGGCCTGGTGCTGCATGTTGGGAGCCGAGGGGAGCCGTGTTGAGTTGCCCAGCACAGTTTAAGCACCAGAGCTGAGAGGTCCCAGCAGATGTCCAGTACTGTAAAGAAACCCTCTGGGGAAGAGACGGTGACCACTGGCAGCATGGCACAGCTCCCTTCCCACCACCGGACGCCAATGTGCCCCCATGGCCTGGAGCTCAAGAGGTCTGGTCTGGCAGGTGGACACGGTCACTGCAGCCCAGGCTGCCACCTTTCCCACCGGCACCAAACCCTCGGGCATCTCACACTGCCCAAACAGCCAGAGCTGGATCCCCTGCCCAGAGCAGGACCTTCCCGGCAGCCGGAGGATCTCTGCTCTCACCCGCAGCCTCCTCGAGTTCCTGGCCAGACCTCCCCATTTGTTCTTATGCCAGCATCATCCTCGAGTTTAAACGATCCTTCTCCCTCCCCGGTGTTTACTCGCCGGGTGTATTTATAGAGAGCAATCAGGCCTGCTCAGCCAGGGTAAACAAGCTGCGCTCCTGCGGGCTGCTCTCGCGTGAGCGCTCTCTGCTCACTCGTCCCAGGAGCTTTCCCCTCCGCTTCTCAGCCCTGCGGAGCCTTCCTGGCCATGGAGACCTGGACCATCTGCCTAGTCCAGCCATAGGGTCTCCGGGCTGTGCCTCCAGGCTTTGATGTCTCACTCGGTCGCCCAGTGCCTCGCCAGGAGCCACTGTCACCTTGTCTGTACCATTCTGCACCACAAGTGCCTGCTCCTCCTGTAAGCAGCCAGGCCAGCAGGTACATCCCTCCCTAGTTGGTGTCACCAGCTCCTGCTGGAGGATTCTGACATTCAGGAATGTCACTTAGCCAAATCCCGGAGCCCCATGATGGTGTGACCCAGACTTGCCCTAGCCCGTGGCAAGATGAAGTCCGCAAAAGGTGTTGAGATTTTGAGGGTCTGCTTTTTGGAGGCAAGGCAGGTTGGGTGAGGTACAGGACCCCAACTGGGAAATGCCTCTGGGGGCTGCCTGGTCGAGCGTGGCACCCCGAGCCCTTTGCGTGAGAGCCAGGATGGCACACTGCCGGCACTGAGTCCAATTTGCAGATATTTTCCCCAAGTATCGTGGCCTTGAGCCTTCCTTCTCACCCTGGTGCCTGGACACGAAGCTGATGCCAGGACGAAGCAGATCACAAGAGCATCTCCCTTAGGCAGGAGAAGCTCTTTGAGATGTAGCCCAGAGTTTCCCGGCCCATGCACTCCGCAGCTTCCTTTCCCCAGCCCACCCTCCTCTGCAGACATTTGGACAAGCCCAGCAGTAAAAGGAGGGTGCCAAGAGCCAGAGGTGCCAAAGCAGAAGAGCTGTGGACTTGCTAATGGTCTCTTCTTGAGCATTAGGTTTTCCCTGGATACAGTGTCTTGTGTCCAGAGCCTCAGCTGGATGAAAGCAGCCCTGCCAGCGCCTGGGGGCACCGCAGTCCCCAGAGCTGCGGGGTGCCCTGGCTCGGTCACCCTGCTGTACTCTTCCCTATCCTCTGCTTTTGGCTGTGGTTGGTGTCTGGTTACCTGGACAGACAGACAGGCTGAGCTAGTGCAGCTATCCAGGTGAGATGTCTCTTTGTGATGCTGGTTGCAAAAGCAGGGAAAAAAAAGGAAAAAACCACTTTGGTCTGGCCCAGAAAAAAAATATCCTGCAGGGATCAGAGCAGCACCCCCAAGGACCCTCTGCATCTTCTCGGGTACCTGAGCAGGGAGTCCTGCTCTTCCCACCCTCTGGGGCTTCAGCAAAGAACAGCTGATTTGCACCCCAGGCCATGGCCAGCAAAGCAGGGGACTAACCCTGTCCCAGCCCAGCTCGTCTCCTTGGCGCTGAGCTGTCTGGAAACCAGCCGCCCCCAGGCACGCGTCCTCACAGCACTCTGCAGCCCATCTTACCCCGTTCCCGAGCCTTCCCACATCCCGAAGGAGGCAGCGGTTGTCCCCAGCAAAGGTCACCTTCACGCTACTGCTGAGCCCTTTCCAGGCTGAGCTTTTAGTGCTGCGTTTCCCAGGGAAGCAGTTGCCGTTCTGGGGTCTCCTCAGGGGTCCTGCCGGGGACCCTCTGCCCCTTCTCCACAGCCCCAGAGCTCAGGGTCCCCAGGGTGACCCTGCACCCTCCCCAAACCCAGTGCTGAGGCCAGGGGCTGGCAGTGTCTCCTGCCCCCGGGACTGGGACGAGGCATCCGTGCTCTTGTAATGCTTTTAAAAATGCAGGCTCCATCCATTCCAGCCCCTGCTCCTCCAGCATCGCTGTTTGCCTGTGTTTCCCCCAGCTCCCCTGGGTCATATATTTATCTCCAATTTGCTAAAGCCTCCCTCCTTCCCCAGGGTGGAGGAAAAGCCTTTGCTCAAAGTCAGGATGAATTTGTAACTTCCCCAGGAACCTGTTCCTCGAGTCGCAGAGCACAAATCACACTCGTGGCACCCGTCGCAGTGGCACCAGCCACACCACAGGGACAGACCACCCCAGACACTGCCAGTATGGCACCCAGCACCCTGGGTCTCTACACAGCCCCTGCCCAGGCCAGCGTCCCCCCGGAGCACCCCCCGGCATCTCCCCGAGCATCACAGGGGGATTTCAAGGACATTCAGGGAAGGGACAAGATCCCCAGGCAGAAGCTTCCTGAGGTCACAGAAGTGTGGAGCCCAGAACAGGGCCAGGCTTTCTCAAATTGTAAAGTCTGAGCAAGGGCTTCTGTTTGGCAGCTTGTTTTAACTTGTCATTATGTTCTCCAAAGAAGAAATTCATCATTTGCAAGCTGAGGAAGGCAGAGTTAATGTGAAATTTTAAAGCCCTCAAAGAGTTGAGAGCCCTCTAAATATTTAATGAAGGCATCCAAACTGCCGAGTTCTGCAGAGACAGCCAGGAGCCCTCAGCCAGCAGCGGAGGTAGTGCCCCTGATCCAGGAGAGGACCAAAGACCCCAACAGGCTGCCACCTCATGCAGCCTGTCACCCTCTTGTGTGCCCTGCTGGGCTCCCATCTGCGGGGAGATGGTGGCTCCTGGCAGCATCCTTGGAGGTCGGGATGCAGGAGGGTGCACAAAGCCCGTGCATCACCCATCAAGCGATTCCAGTTTGTCCATGCTGTCTGGTCCTAGGACCCCACCACGGAGCTGATCCTCTCACTGTCGGTGTCTCCTGCAGGCCCCGTTCTCCCTGCGATGCCCAGCCGCCCCCACGAGGTCCTCGCCCGCCTGCATTAGGTGCCGAAGCCTGCGGACACCCAACGCTGCACACACCAAGGTAGGCAGCACTGCCCCGGCTCTGCACACCACGGCTCCTGGGGGGACAATCTCGCTCCCCATGGTAGGGGGGGCACAGTGCAGCCATGGGGTGGTTGGAGGGGTGCAGAGCTACCACCTGGGGCTGCCTCAGCAGAGCCAGTTGGGACCCCCAGGATGGGGGGGGGGTCCATAATGGGCATCCTGGTGAGATCCCAGCGCAAGAGGTGTCTGGACCAGCTCAGGACCAGGTTGAGGCCAAGGGAGCGGGGAACAGCTCAGGCTCTGGGGCAGATGCTGGGTACGGTCCTGCCTGGGGACCATGGCAGGTGACGGTGACTGTGAAGCTGGCACAGGGCCAGGGGTTTTTTTTTTTTTCCTTTCTTTCTTTCTTTCTTTTTTTTTTTTCCTTTGAAAGCCCCCAGATGGGAAGGGTACGAGCCAAACCCCACTGAAAGCAGCCAAGAATGAATTTTCTGGCCAGAGCCCCAGCAGCTCTTGGAGTGGCGCCATGCCCGTCCGGCGTCACGCCGCAGCGGAAACCCCAAGCGCAGACAGGCTGGGGGAGGTCTCAGCTGGGGTGGGCGGCGAGCCCCCCACCCATCCCAGCTGCCTCCCCAGTGCAGGGATCTTGCCCCTCCCAGCACCCCAAGATGGGATAGTGCAGGCTCATCCTGCTCCCACCGAGCTGCAGCTTGGCTGGAGCCCAGACACCCAGATGTACCCCCCAACACTGTCATGGAGCCCCCCACCATGCAGCCATCTGCTGCTGTCAGAGGACAGGGTGTCCCCAGCGTTGTAGCCCTCAGCCAGCCCTGTTGCCCAGGGCACAGGGCATCTCAGCTCCTAAACCTCCCCTCCCATAGGATGCGACAGGAGGGATGCTCCCCCAGGAAGGCAGATGCTCTCCCAGAGCTGGGCTGGGAGTTTGGGTAGAGCAGGACCAGCCATGACAGCATCCCTGCTCCTCTCTTCCCCCTGCTCCCCAGCCTCTGCACTGCAGAAGGGTTAAAGCATCCCAAGCTCCCTGCCTTCCTCTCGGGACCCCCAAAGAGCTTGCAGGATCTTTGTAAAACCAACACCTCTATCAGCACAAGGCTGAACCCCAGGGGAGCAGCACCCAGGGTCTCAGTTTTGAGGGCGTTTCAGCTGGAGGGGGGACAGGCGGGGGCTGCCACTGCTCTGCTGTGATCTGGATGCCCAGTCTTGAACTAATCGTGCCCTTGTCCTTCATGCCTTTCCCCCACCGGTGAAGTGAGGGTGGGTATAACCCCTCTGAGGCTTTCTGCGGGGAGTGGGTACCCAAATCTCATCCCGACACAGAGCCAGGAGGAGATCCTCGGGCACCTGCTCCCCACACAGGCCAAACCACCTCCGTCGTCAGCACCTGCACAGGCCCTGCATGTCCCTGCCAGAGTGGCGGGGATGGAAATCAGTATGTGCACAGGCTGGCTTCTTCCCCAAAGGCAATGGCTGGGGCGATGGAGAAGGATGAGGAGGCAGTGCAGGGGCTCGGGGGGGGCTTTTGTCTGCTACCCAAGCAGTGCCTTGTTGTGCGGCGCCCAGCCCCGCTCCGCACCGGCCCCTGCAGAGCTGTGCGGGTGTGCGTGCCTGCCATAAATATTGATGGGGTGGACTCCGCGCAAGTGTGCCTTTATATATGGTGATTGGGATGTAAATGCTATAAGTACCTGCTGTGTGGGCAGGAGAAATCCGTGTAGGTGATAGCACCGAGGCTGAATGCACAGTGGCTTTTTTACAGGGAGGTGGGATCCATCCTGCGTGGGGTGGGGAGGTGGCAAGCGGCCGGGTGAGTAACCCCAGGGGTCATAAACCTGTTTGGGGGAACCGGCCGGACCCACAGCGAGCCTAAATCTTCCGGCTAAGACTGCAGCGAGCCACGGCGGCTCCCACAGCCTGCTCCCCGCACAGCCATGCCAGGATAAACAGCGAGGGGCTGCAGCGCCTCTGTTTAATAATGCATGGCACAGAGGCACCGGACGCACGCCGGGAGCCGCGGGGACATGGAGTCACCACTGCAGCACTCGACCGGTGGGGTCCATCCCGGTGTCCCCCAGCGCTCACAGGATGTGAACACCTCTGGGCGGCCCTGGGACTGGGGCTGGGTGAGCAGAGCTCCCAGTCACAGGGCACAAGCCAAGGCACTCGGTTGCGCAGCGGCTGACATCCTGGCCATGCTGGGTGCTTCTTAGCTGGAGCCTGGAGCTGGGTCCCTGTCCCCTTGGGCACTTTTGCCGGGAGATTCAGCCCCTCCATCACTCTCTTTTGCACAGATGTAGGTGTAGATGGTCTTTTGGGGGAGTTCTAGAGGGCTGAGCAGCACTGGGAGCACCTCTCCCTCTCTGACATCCTCCTGGGACACCACCATCCCGGGAACAGCTGGAAGCCGTGGGCTCAATCCCCTCCTCGCCCCATCCCTCCTTCAGCCACAGCCACCTCGGCTCGCAGGCTGGCTGCCGTGCCCGGGATGAGCAGGAGCGTGCCGGGGCCCTGCAGGCACCAGTTCACAAACAGCTCCTGCAGACGGCCCCCCCCAGGGGACGCACGCATCCCTCATTGCGTGCAGTGCCGTGATCCGGCCCCGCCGACCATCTGCTGCAGCAGCTCCCCGCCACCCACTCCCTGGCCCACGCTGCGCCCCACGGCACAGAGCTGGGCAGGAATGGGCTGGGGGTGCCCAGCATACCCCCACCCCACGGGCAGGAGCCCGGCAAGAGGAGGCGGATGGGGCTGGAGGAGCGATGCCGACAGGGACGTGGTAGCGATGCAGATGGGTCTGCAATAGTGATGCCGACGGGGCCATGGTATTAATGCAGACGGGCCCGTGATAGCGATGCAGGAGAGCAGGAAAAGCCGCAGCATCAGCCCAGAGCCCCTCTGGCTGCAGGGGTGCTTTGCTGTGCCCGTGTGGCACAGGGAGGGCAGCGGGCAGGAGCCTCCCCCATCCAGAGCTGGGGAGACCCTCAGGGCATGGGGCCAGCAGAAGTTACCCTGTGAGGGCAGGTCCAGGGACGGATTTGGGTCGTTTTTCTCTGTCCCTCTCTGGTGAGCTCTGGGGGGCCTGCCACCCCCGGTCCCCCGCCGCAGAGCTGCTCCCACGGTCAGGCAGAGCATCATGATGGAGCCAGGGTCAAGCCGTGGCACAAGCCCACCTCCCTCCCTGCCCCAGGGCTCATGGTACACTCCGACACCAGCCCCATAGTGAGACCCGCATTCACACCCCGTGCCTGGGGGGCACCCACGTGTGCTGTGACTTGCTGCAAGAGCAGAGCAGTGGCCCCGGTGTCCTCAGGGGCTGGCCCCCAGCATGGCATAACAGAGTGACCCCGGGTCCCCTTCTCCTCACACGGTGTCACTGGCGGAAGGGACGGCAGGGGCTGTCCCCGCAGTCTGCACTCAGCCGCCATGCTGGAGGGTCCAGCTCCAGCCTGACGCTACAGCATACTGGTGCCTGTCCCTGTCCCTGTCCCCGCCGGGTGCCAGTCCCAAGGGGCCGGGGCTGCTCTTCAGAAGCTGCAGCTGCTGCGTGTTTTGTGCTGCCTCTTCCCCTTCTCCCCGCTGCTGTTTTTGTTTTGTTTAAGAGGCTGGGTTACGAATTTTAAACAGGCTCCTGAAAAACCCAATTACCTCCAGAAGACAACCTGATAAAAGCTGCCTAAGTGGCACTGTGGAAATCGCCTTGTGCAGCAGCTGAGGGAAAACCAACATAACAAAGCCTTTGGAAATGGAGTTAACCACTTTTAATCCCTTGGTGCGATGAGAAGGACCAATAATTATTTTCTGCAGAGATTCCAGGGGGGGATAAGTGAAATAACTGTCCTGTGCTAATGGGTGGCAGCGGGCCGGGCTGGCAGTGCTGCAGGGATGGGTGCAGGTGTTCAGGCATCCACTTCCCTCTGCCCAGGAGCTTTGCAAGGGCCCGTAGAGGCAGTGACCTTGCAGGGTCCTCGTGAGGCTGCAGGGCCTGGGGATGATGCTGGCAGCGAGGCAGGCAGGTGCCACTCAGGGTGTCCCTGGTGGCGGATGCAGTGGGCCGTGCGGCAGTGACTGTCAGCCCTGTGCCCTCTCCCCAGGCGCCGGCGGGGAGCAGAGCGTGGCGCTGCCGGGGCCCTTGGCACCCACACCAGCTCCGTCCCTGCCACGCTTCCCCCGTGAGCCAGCACGGAGGCGACTTGCAAGGACTTGGCACCGCTGAGAGCTTCCTCCTCCATCTGGCCACGGCATTGCCCTTCAATCCCTACCTGTCCCTTCCCTTCCTGCGCCCCTCACCAGCTCCAGGCAGCCCTCAGGAAGGTGACACTGTCCAGGACGATGCCAGGGGACAGCTAAGCCTAAGGAATGCCTGTGCTGGGCACAAGCAATCTCCCATCACCAGGAATCATCCTCCAAATGCCTGCCAGAGCCAGCTCAGCTCTGGGACTGCAGGGGTCCCCATCCCGGGAGCAGGGGTGTCCGCAGGGGTGTGCAGGGCAGGAGGACGGAGGCGATGCCCAGGGCTGGTGACGAGCCCCTGGCTGCCTTTCCCATGGGAGCCCAGCCCGCAGGGCAGAGCTGGGCGCCTGCCAGCCCCGTCGGCTGCGGTTGCGCTGCCAGGGCAGTTGGCCACAGCTCACACGAGCCTTGTGCTTCCCGTGGCAGCAGGGATGGGGGCTACTTCGCTCACCTCCCCGCGGCCACCGTGCACCCCATAGGGGGTCCCACACTTGGGCACAGCACTCCAGGCCACCGAGCCCCAAGGAGGGGCAAGCCCAGCCTAGCGCTGGACACTGGCACAAGGGATGGCCCTGCCAGCTTGGCCACAGCTCATACTGGGAGCAGTCCCTGGGCACGCTGGGAGCTACTGGGGGAGGATGCACTAAACGAGCTGAAGCATCTCCAAAGATTGAAAGACTCAAGGACCCATCCCAGGAACAAAAGGAGGCGTTTGTCAGGCGCTGAGAGACGGGCTCGTTAATTCCTCCTGGCTGTCACACTTATCTGTAATGAATTTGTGCTCCGCTGTATTATTTTTAATACAATAGGAGCGGTGCCGCCCGCCCACCGCCCGGCTGCCGGGAGCGCTGACGTCAGCGCCCGGAGCAGGGCTGCCGCAGGACAGACGGATGGACGGACGGACGGGCCAAGCGCAGGCCTGTCTTGCCGCCCACGCGCCTGTCCCACCAGCTGCTGGTGAGCAGAGCGGGGCTGGGCACGAGGGCAGGAGGCATTTTTTCCATGGAGGTGGAAAAAGGAGTTGTTGGTCAATGCCACGGTGGAAGAAGGCTGAGGAAACGGGGTGCACCAGGGGGGGGAAATTTTGGGGAGTGGTGAGAAGGGGTGAAAAGAGGGCCATGTCCTTGATGTGTTGTCCCCCGGCTGATCTGTGACAGTGGCCATGTGTCAGGGCAGGAACCGGCAGCGGGTGCACACACACGGGTCTGTCGGTGCCGTGTCCCTGTGGAGGTGCTGGGCTGGCATTGCATGCTGGCTGCGACCCCCCCCCAGGCAGCAGGGTGGTTCCCCACTGCTGCCCCACATCCTGCATCACCCCCGTCCTCCCCGTGGCAGCCCTGGCGGTGCCCAGCAGCACCGGCAGCATCTCCGCAGCCCACACCGCGGGGCTTGTGGGGGCGGCAGCAGCCTGTCCCAGCTCCCCAAATCCTCCCACATTCAGAGGTCGGGGGGGGTCCCTGAAAAGACCTTGCAGCACCCAGACCCTCTCCAGCACTTTTCTGGGCTGTAGCTGCGAGATTGCCAGCAGGGCTGCTCCTCCAGAGCCTCACCATTAAACACCAGCTCTCCCCAAAGCCTGGCTCAGAGCACCACTAATCTGATTTGCAAAGGGCTCGTCTTGTTTTCTAATAACCCAGGGCTGGATTAATTAGGAGGCGCTGGCTGCCCCCCTCTGCGGGGTGGCAGGGCTGGCGGTGGGGCACGCGCCTGTCCCCAGTGCCTCTCTGTGCACTGGGATGAGGATGGGACAGCCGGGGGAGCCCTGTCCTTCAGCTGGGGTGGGGGACAGGAGGGGCTGCAGGATCCTGTCTCCCTTTGGGCAGGTGCAAGGCGGGGGGACGGGGGTGGTGCCCCCCTATTTCCTGCCCGCGGACCCCACTGCCGAAGTGGGTCCTGAGTTCTGTGGGTATCATGGCCTCGATGCCCCTCACAGCATCCCCTGACACAGCACCCCCCGCCGGCGGTGGTAGCCCCCCCCCCCGGGCGGGGGGGCAGCACCAAAAAATCCAAATCTGGGGCCTCCGGGTGGAGGCGGCTGGTGCTGGGGACGAGGTGATTTGTCAGGGACTTTAATTAAATTCCCGCAGCCGCCGTGCACCGCTGCGGAGGGGAACGGGGTGCCGCGGTTCCGGGTGCCGGGTGAGGGAGCAGGGGGTACGGGATTGCGGGGGGACGGGGGGGGGGACGGGGGGGGGGGGGTAGAGCAGCTCCCGTTGGCTCCGCCTAATGAATACCTCGTTTCGCCCATTAATTGCCGCGGAGGTGAATCATTAACCCCGGGGGGCTTGCAGCGGGGCCCCCGTCCTCATCCTGGGGAGCGGCGCGGGGCTCCCCGAGGCCCCTCCACCCCGGGCACCGGGGTCGTGCGGCGTTTCCCCGGTGGGACGGGGGGGGGTCCCGCATCCCCCCCGCCCCGTGGGGGGCCGGGCTGCGCTGTGTCGGGGCGGGGGGTGTCGCCCCGGGCGGGCCCACGCGTGCCGCCGGGGGCGGGCGGGGGCCGGGCCGCGGCGGGGCGGGGCGGGGCGGGAGGGCGGAGCGGCGGCAGCGGAGAGCGGCGGCGGAGCCGGTGAGTGCCGCGCCGCGCCGGTGCTGAAGGGACAGCGCCGCCGCTGCGGCACCGGGCGGCACCGGGCGGCGGGTGGGGCCCCGCGCCGCAGCCACCGGGGGGGGGGGGCGGTAGGTCCCCGCGGCACCCGCGTCCCCTGCGCGACCCCCCCTCCCCCCCCCCCCCCCGCCACCGCGGCTCCCGCCCGTCCCGTGTCCCCCCCCCCCCCCCCCGCCCCGCGTCCCCGGTGTCCCCTGCGCCCCTGGTGCGTGTCTCCCGTCCTGGCTCCCCCTCCGCGTTCTCCCCCCCTCCGCGGTGCTTCCTCCCGGATTCCGCAGCCCCCTGCGGTCCCGGTGTCCCCCGCATGCCGGGTGTCCCCTACGTCCCGTGTCCCCGCTGTCCCCCGCCATCCCGGCGCCCCCCCTTCTCGCCTGCGTCGCTGCAGCCCTTGCGGCCCCGGTGTCCCGGCGCCTGCCAGTGTCCCCCCTCCGTCTGCTGTGTCCCCCCCCGTCACCCGTGTCCCTGCACCCCTCCAGTGTCCCCCACATACCCCGGTGTTGCTGTGCCCACCCACCCCCCCCCCTGCCACGCGGCTCCGGTGTTCCAGTGTCCCCTGTGTGCCAGCGGCCCCCGGTGTCCCCTGCACCCTCCCCTGCGGCCCCGCTGTCCCGGTGCCCCCCAGTGTTCCCGTGTCCCCGGTGTCCCCCGTGTCCCCACCCTGCGGACCCAGGGCTCTGTGCAGTACCGCCCAGAGAAGACACCTCCTTGGTGCCACGGGGTGCCCCAGGGCTGGGAGCAACAAACTTCACGGGGTCCCGGTTCGTGAAGCCCCCCCGCTGCCCAGTAGGGTCCCGGGGAGTCGGGTGAGGGGATCCGTGAGGCTGCGGCACCCACCGGGTGTGCAAACACACACACATACACATACACGTGTGCACACACACTGCAAACAGCATACCCAGGCTGTGAGCACAATCTGCAGCCCCCTACACACACATAGTGCGCACCGGGGGCACGGGCACACACACACACCCCCCGCAATCCCCCTCATGCACACACACACAGAGCATGCAAACAGCCTGCAACACCCCCACACATACACACAGGCAGCACAGTCTGCAAATTTGTGTGCAGAACCCCCCTCCCCATACAGCCTGCAAACCCACGGACCCGCGCACACAGCCCCCCACACACTGACACAGCCTGCACACTCTCCCCTTCCCAGTATGCAAACACATACACGCAGCACAAACACACACAGCGCACACAAACAACCCGCAAACCTGTGTGCACACACGCACCCATGCAAGCCTTTGCACACACATCCGCAGATCTTGCGGACCCCGGAACTCACGCGCACACACACTCAAAGCTTGCAAACAGGCTGCAAACCCTCACACTGTGTGGGCACACGCAGCTCGCAGCCCCACAAACTTACACACACACGTGCGCGCACACCCCCCCCGTGCAAACACAGCCTGCAGCCACCCGCAAACACACCTCTTGACCAAACACAGCCTGCACATACGGCTGGCGCACACACACAGCGCACACAAACACAGCCGGACACACACACGATGTGCACACACACGCTCTGTCCTGCACACGCGGTGCCCCTGCGTGCCGTCACCCATCCCCAGCACCCTGCAGGGGTCACACACATGGTCGCAGGCTGCTGCCTACAACCCCCAAACACTGTCACAACCTGCCAACAGCCTCTTCTCCATCCCTCTGCAGAGCACAAGCATTGCGACAGACACACGCGCACACACACATGCACACAGCACCCCGTGTCCGGCTGCGCCACACTGGCATCCCTAGGCAGGGTCTGTGTCCCACTTGCAAAGCAGAGATACGCGGTGGGTGGTGGTGTGGTGGGTCCCCATCTCACCCCCCCCCAGGCAGCACCCCGGGGCTCCCAGGGTCCTGCTGCCCATCTGAGGGCAGTGCCAGGGTGGAAGGTCCCTCCACAGGTCCCCAAGGTCAGCGGGTATGTGGGGAGAGTGCCGAGGGGAGGAGGTGCTGCCAGCAGGCAGATCTCCCTACCTTCTACCTGCAGACCCCAAAGGCTCCCTCTGCCCGTCCTGGAAGGCGTTTGGGGCTGGTGATGCAGAGGGTGCATATGCCTGCCCTGACTCTTGTGCCTGGGCAGTGGTGACCCTGGCATGGTGACCCTGACAACATCCCTCTCTGTCCGTGCAGGTGGCCCTGGTCAGCGAGCCCAGACAGCAGTGGATGAGCGCTGGGCACTGGCCTAGCCACACGCACACACCGGCACCATGGACTTCGTCATGAAGCAAGCGCTGGGCGGTGAGTGGGTATTGTCCCCCCTCTGGATCCCCCCCTCCGGGAGTGATGCTAGCCCGGCACCCCAGGGAGCACAGTGGGAGGGACATGGCGGGGGGGTCGGAGCCGTGGGGAGAGCCGCTGGTGGCGGGGAACTGCTGCTGGAACCCTCTGGGGCTCTCGTTCCCAGCGCCGGCAGCGCCTGGCTGGGGAATCCCGGCTCTCCCGCCGCTAAGTGGGATTCCCCAGCGGGTCCCCTGGGTGCCAGCGCCGGAGGAGCTGCCGGCGTCTCCCCCGGCTGACAGCGAACTAGGGCAGCGCAGCCAGCCCGTGGCACTCCCCATCCCTGCAGCCTCCGGAGCCCGTCTGCAGCCGGCCCTGATGCAGGGGGCCCTGGGGACATCCCAGGTTGTCCTTGCCTGGAGGGCTCTGTGTCCTCCCTACCTCTGCAGGGGCTTTGGCAGCCAGTGCCAGGCTTCAGCGCCCTTGGGGACCAGCCAATGTTCTTGTGCTACACAGGGGCCACCAAGGACATGGGGAAGATGCTAGGGGGTGAGGAGGAGAAGGACCCTGACGCACAGAAGAAGGAGGAGGAGAGGCAGGAGGCCCTGCGCCAACAGGAGGAGGAGCGGAAAGCCAAGCACGCCCGCATGGAAGCTGAGCGGGAGAAAGTCCGGCAGCAGATCCGTGACAAGGTGGGCACATGCCTCCCCTGCGCCCACCCCTGACCGTGGCATCCAGCTTGGGGCTGGGACAGGGAGCTGGCATGGCCAGGGAGGAGGGTGGTGATGGGCACGGGGCACAGAACCCGCTGCCTGCCCTGCTGAGACCCTGTGTCCTTGCAGTATGGGCTGAAGAAGAAGGAGGAGAAGGAGGCAGAGGAGAAAGCCGCGCTGGAGCAGCCGTGTGAGGGCAGCCTGACGCGCCCCAAGAAGGCGATCCCAGCAGGCTGCGGGGACGAGGAGGAGGAGGAGGAAGAGAGCATCCTGGACACCGTCCTCAAGTACCTGCCCGGCCCGCTGCAGGATATGTTCAAGAAGTAACAGCACCACCAACCCTGCCATGGGGTGCTGGGGCACGGGCGCCCTCTCCCTTCCAACCCCTCCATCAGTTCCCTTGGCCCCGGAGGGGGTCCCCGCACCCCCTCCCCACCCCCTCCTACCCTTTCCCCCGACCAGACCAAAACCCCCCCGTCCCGTCCAGGCAGGGCCCCCCCCCCCCGACTACGTCGTGCCAAAGGGGAGCGGCCCTGGCCGGACGGGGCGAACCGGGACCAAATGCACTGATGTAACCTCGCAGCAGGCTGGGGGCACCCCAGGCCCTACCGGGCATCCTCCCCTTCTCCCCCCCCCGGGGGTGGCTCCCCGTGCCCCCTGCCCTGCCCCTCCTGCCCTCCCAGGGGACCCTGGCAGGCCCTCCGCTCGCCTGCCCCCGTCCCCAGCACTGCCATCCCCCTGCCCCCTCCCGCCCTGGGCCAAGCCCAAAGCACAAAGCCAGGCGCCCTGCCCGCAGCTCCCCCCCCCCCCCCATCCCCCATCCCCCATCCCCCCTCCCCGGGTACGGGGGTCCCCCGGGGCTGCCCGGTGTGCCCCACAGCATCGGGGGGTTGGAGGGGACCCTCCCTCCCCTCCCCGCATCTCTGGCCCCATAGTTAAAGCCATATCAGTTAGACTGCAATACTTCAGCACCGGGAGGAGCGGGCGCCGCGCTCCGGCCCACCGTGTACAAAGGCGCGTGCGGGGCAGGGAACCCCCCCCCCCCTCTGCCTCGTCCCCCCCGACCCGTCCCCACCGCTCGCTCGTCCGTGTCTCGGCCCCTGCTGGCCTTCCCCCCCCCCCCCCCCCCCGTTCTCGCATTAGTGTCTCTGTGCCAGGGTGCGTCCCCGTCGCTCCGTGCGTCCTCGTGTCCGCCGCTCATGCTCCCCCCCCCCCCCCCCGGGGGCTGCCCCACGGCGTTGTGCCGAGAGCCGCCCCCCCCCCCCCCCCCCCCTCGCCGCGCTGCCGGGGCCCTCCCCCCGTCCGCTCTGCCCCCTGCAATAAAGCCAGTGCGGGGTCGAGAGCTGCTGGGCCAGTCCCGGGCTGGGAGCGCCCGGTTGCCCCCCCCCCCCCCCCGCCCCTGCCAAAGCTGGACACACGGCCCCCCCCCGCTCCGGGCCTGGGAAAGGGATCCTTGGGCAAGCGCCCCGGGCATGTCCCAGGAGCTGCTGCTTGCACCCCAACGGGGGGACGCGGGGGCACGCCATTGCCCCGGCCCGTCCCTTGCCGCACCGTGCTCCCCCCTCCCCGTGCTTCCTCCGCCGCAGCCCCCAGCCGCTCACCGGGGCCCTTCCCGGGAGGCGGTGGGTGGCACGGGGCCCCGCAGACATGCTGTGACCATCCTGCTCGAACTAGTCTTTGACAAACTAATAAAATAAAGGGATTTGTACATTGCTCCAGCCTCTTCTCAACCATTGCTTCCCTGGGGCCCTGCGCCTGCTCCCTCACCCCCCCCCTCCCCCTCAGGGCTGAGACCTGGCAGCTCATCACACCAGGGGGCACCCCAGGTAGCACCCAAGCTGAACGGAGAGGCCAAACGTGGCTCCCAGAGCCCTGCTCAGTCCAGCTGCCTCCCCATACTCCTGTGTCCACCCTACAGGCTTTGGGGACAAGGTAAAATGTGTGGGTGCGGGTGTGGGTGCGTCCCCATCCCATGGACATGGCAGGAGGGCTTTTGCCCCTTCCCCCTGACTCTGGGACTCCTCTCACAAAGTAACTGGGGCTACCCCTGGGGTACAAGGGCTGTTTCCGGTGGGTCACAGTCTTCTGACCCCCCAAGAGCAGGGACACAAGGCTACATGCAGGCCCTGGGCAATGGGGCACCTCATGCCCCTCTGCCCAGCAGGACGCCTGGCAGTGCCCGTGCTTCGCACAGCCCTGGAGGCCTCCGTCCAGAGCCAGCCCCAGCTTCGACTGATTTGCCATCATTTACCAGCAAAGAGGTCAGCTGTTACCCAGGCGGCATCAGCAGAGCAGTCACCTGGAAAAGCCTCTGTCAGAAGAAAATATTAGGGTAGGAAACGATAGAGATCTTGCAGGCAAGGTCTCCATCGCAGCCAGGTTGCACCCACACCTCCTCTGCGGTGACCATCTCCCCTGTGACCATCTCCCCTGTGACCCAGCACGCCACGGGGGGGGGGGGGGTCAGAAAGCCCCAGACCTCTCCATGGGGAGCGGGGATGGGGGAGGTACTACCTGTCACCCCACCAGGGGCGTGGGGAAGGGCTCTGCCCGGGGCTGGTGGCCGTGGCGTGGGACAGGCACCACCTTCTGCTGGGGCTACGGCCCTGCTCCATCCCTGCGGGGTGCTGCCAGGCAGGAGCGGGGTTACAGGGCAGGGACGGGTCCCTGCGGCTGTCCCCATCCCTCTGTGCGTTGTCCCTGATGTCACTTGTCCCCAGCGTGGGGGCGCAGCGCCCCCTGGTGGGGTGACAGCGCAGTACAGGAGACCGAGACGCTGGGGACAGGCAGTGGGAACAAGGGGGACAGCCCCTCGACAAAGACCCCTCAGCCAGGGCCCTGCCATAGCCAAGGGGAAGGGAGAGGGGCTCGCAGGAGAGCAGCTCAGCACCCCCCTTCCGCCCCCCACAGCAGCCACAGGCACCTTCGTTACAGAAGAGGATTTATCAAAATTAGAAAAAACAACCACACATACAAAAAAAAAAAAAGAAAGAAAAAAAATTTAAAAAAAAACCCAGCTGGGGAAACATCCCCCAATACGCATCCCCCCCCCCCACCCTCCCCTCGCTGCCCCAGTGCGGGGAGGGGATGGGGCAGGCTGTGCTCCCAGGGCTGCCCTCGCCACCAGACCGTGCGGCAGAAGGGGACGGTCACGCAGCTTACCAGTGCTGGGGAGGCTGGAGCTCCTCTCTCGGGAGGCTCCTCAGCAGTCACCTGCCGGGACTGATGTTCTTTGGCCACTTGCCTTTGGAAGAAGCTCCCCCTACCCCTGAGAGGAGGTGGTGGAAGCCCTGAGAGGGCGAGGAGGGCTCTGCCAGCATCACCTCCCGTCCCCCCCAGCACACAAGCTGCTTGTTAGAAACTCTCCCGAGGGCAGGGCACACAAGAGCTGAGCCAAAGCTCGCAGCGCTGCCAAGCGGGCAAGGAGGGGAGCATCTCCTCACCCCGTCCCACACTAACTAAGCACTCTCCCACCCCCGAGAGCAGGGAAGTGCTGCCTCCCCCGGCACGGTTTCGTTAGGAGTCATTGGGGAGCCCAAAGAGCTTGACGGTGCCTGCTTCCCGGCTGCTGTCGTATTTGCCGTCTTTGTCGTCACAGGCGAAGGCCAGCAGCGGCCTCTTGGGGTGCCAGGCCACTGTGAAGGTGGGGGACTCGCACTGCACCTCCCAGAGCTTCTCTCCTGCATGGAAAAAAGGGCCACATCAGCCTCTGGCCCGTAGCATGCCCCTGCCACGTCAGCACGACACCAGAGACAGGCACCCGCTTCTTCTCTCCCGCGCAGGGCAGAGGAGGAACAGACACTGCTTCAGCGCCTTTTAATCACCTGGTGACAAGGCACAGACATGACACGCACGTCTACCACAGACTAACGAGGCAGAGGCTCCCCCTCATGGCGCTCTGCTCTACACAGCCGAGCTGTTCCCTAGCAGACCGATATTCCCAGCACCCTCCCAGCTCCGCCAGGACTTCTCCATCCAGTTCCCTCCTTGCTGTTCCCCAAAAGCAAAGCTGTTACCTGTCTCCACCTCTGCAATATCAATGAAGTGATCTTCTGATGCCGATGCCAGCATCTTCCCATCATGGCTGAAGCTCAGTGTTCGCACAGGCCAGTCAAGTCTGCAGCGACAGAGCGGAGCAGACAGTGAGCCATCTCCCGCACGGTCACCAGAGAGGGGAGGCAAACGACTCTGGACAGCACTACCTACCTTGAGAAGCACCTCACACACACCAGTTCATCCACGTCCCAGAGGCTGACTAACGCGTCAGCACTGCCCGTGGCAAAGTACTTCCCCATGGGATCGAACTTGATGCAGATGCAGTTTGAAGGATGGGCATTGATGGACTGAATGGGTTTCAGCTCCGGGTAGCTGCGGAGATGAAAGGAGAGGGCAGGAAGCAGTGAGAGGAGCACAGGGCTCATCTACAAGCAAGGGCAGGTGGGACTGGGACTGTGAGAACCAAGCTAGTGCAGCGCCACACTCTTGGAAACCTTGGGTGTTGAGTGAATGAGGCAAAGCATCAGGGTCACTCTCAGGGAGCACAGCCCAGAACTGGGGCAACCCCAGCTCCACGCAAGTTCTTTCCCACCAGAGGGCTGGGAATTGCTGGGGTGTGGGACTTGGGTTTCCAAAAAGCAGCAAAGGGGCTTGCAGACTGATATCTGCCACGGCCAGCTCAGCTACCCTGCCCACTCGCTGCCACCGGCACCTACCTGAGGATGTTGATGCAGCCGTTCCCATTAGTGAGGAAGAACATGTTGTTATCGTTGTTCCAGGAGATCTCATTCACCTCAAACTTAAACTGTTCCTCAGCTTTGGAGCGATGCGTCTTGGCATCAATGAAAGTGACCACGTCATCCTTGTTGCCCACTGCAATGGTCTGTCCGTCAGGGCTCCAACAGATGTTGATGTTCTCCCCTGGAGGGATAGAAAGGCAGCAGGTCCCATTCCTACCCAACAATCCACAGCAGCCACGAATTATGCAGAGGCAGCTTTTATTCCTGATCCAAGGCCACAATTTGCTCCACTAACCCCCAAACCACTCCCAAATAGGAAAGACTGCCAGGTCTGCAGACTAATACACAAACCCCATACAGTAGCCGTGCAGCAAATACATACAGTTATTGAAAATTAAACTGAACAGCTTCAAGCCAACACGACTGCATTGCTACCCTTCCCATTTCAGCCAAGATGGGACCACAGCAACCAACAGACAAGGTCAGTTCGAAGATCCTCTTAACCCTGTGATCTTCAAGATCCAGAAAAAGCAGAAGCCAACAATAAATACATATGAATGACAGTAAGAACACGGCAGGTTTCTGTTTGCCATCTTACAATGTCATTTCCAGCCCTGACAATTAAAAATTTGAGATTTCCAAGGGCAAAGATGGTACACAGCTTAATTAGCCCAAGAGTTCAAATAATCACTTTCTGAATCCATGCAAACTTTTACTTTCACCACAGCTCTCTGCAGACATGCCTTTCCCCAGTATCCAGCCTTGCAGCCCACAGGCTCCAGACACAAGCACACACGCATTTTGACAGCCACCATCATATTTCAGTAGTTTCTCCAGTGTTGACACCCGAGTAAATCAGCCCTCACGTTCACTGCTGCTCCTTACAGATGAGTGCAACACAAAGATAAAAGCAGTCAGCAAAGATGCCCCGATCGCCAACATCTAGAAGAAGGGTCCAAAGCACTGTGCCACTGCAGATGGGTCCCATGCAGCAGAAGTTCTGCTGGGACCCAACAGCCCTCCTGGGAAGGCAGGGACTCACCTTTGGTGTTGACAGTTGCGATGCACTTGGTGGTGCGGACATCCCAGATGCGGATGGTTTTGTCCCCGGATGCTGTGACGAAGAGGTCAGGGTTGCTGGGGTGCCAGCAGAGTTGATCCACGCTGTCCCCGTGGCCCCTGTAGTTGTTCTCCTTCACCTGGAAGGAGAGGACAGCCATTCACGGGAGGGATGAGCCCAGCCCTACCAGCCTCCTGCCCTGGATCCCAGTATGCTGCACCCTGCTCCACTGCCGGTTACCAGATGGGGCAGGAGCCCAGCCCAGCACCCCACCGCCATTTCAGTCATGCTCCCCACCGGGATGGAGGAGCCCTCCCTGTGTCCCCAGCCAGGCACCAGCTCCAGTCCCGGCTCTCTGGCCCTGGCCCCAGCCTGTGGGGTCCTTGGCGACGCTTCTTTTCCTGAGTTCCCGTTTCCAGGCCTGGTACCGACCACTGGGGCCCACTCCCGGTTCAAGCCACCCGTCTGTACATCCGGGCCCGGGAGAGGCCTCTGGTACCGACCCGAATCAGCAGCCCCATCCCAAGGGCTCCCGGGGTGCCCCGGTACCGGCCCGAGTGGCCGCTCCAGGTGTCCCCCGGGGCCCGGTACCGAACCGCCTGGTGCGGGGAGGAGCTCACCAGCCTGTCCTTCTCCAGCAGAAAGACGCTGGCGGTCTTGTCGAAGGAGCCGGAGGCGAGGCGGCGGCCGCAGCAGCTCCAGGCCACCGAGTGCACCTTGGCGCCGTGCGCCGGGAACTCGCGGCTCCGCGTGTTGGCGCGGAACAGCTCCTGCATGGCCTGCACGTAGGGCGACAGCGCCATGGCGGCGGCGCCGGGGCCGCCACCGCCACCCTCGCCTCGCCCCGCCCCGCCGCCGCCACTGACGCAACTTCCGCCGCCCCGCTAGGCCCGGCCCGACCCGCAGCCCGAGCGCTGCCCCCTCCGCCGCTGCCGCCGGTCCGTGGGGGGCGGAGCCGCCTCCAAGATGGCCGACAGCGTCGTCCTCATAAGCGACTCGGAGGCTGAGGGCGGCCGCTCGCCGCCGTCGCACCGGCGTCGCTGCCGTCGCCACCTGTCGCCGCGGCGGCGGAGCGCGCTGCCGCCCCCCGCGGTGAGTCGGAGGCCTCCGGGGAGGGGCGGGGCCGCGGGGCCTCCCGCCGGGCGCAGCGCCGCCTGCCCTTCACAAAGATGGCGGCGCTTCCGCTGCGGCGGGGGACGGGAGCCGCGGCGGGACATGAAGCCTTGAGGGCCGTGGAAGGGGCGCAGCGCGTGTCCCGGGGCTGCGGCCGTGTGTTCCCGGAAAGCCCGGTCCCCTCCGTCACGTCCCTTATGGCCTCAAGGAACCCCCAAGGAGGGCTCGGGTCCCCTCGGCCAACTCCCGCCAGCGGAGGCCTGGTCCCCAAGCGTGTCCCCCCTGGGGGTCACAACCCCCTTGGCCACGTCACCTGGGGAGGACACCAGCCATGGAGTGTCTTGTTCCCAGGAGGGTCCCAGCCTGCCAGGACTCAGCCTCTTGGTGGGGGTCCAGCCCTGGGCTGTGGTGGGGTGGCTACCATCCACCTCACCTGGGCCACCCCGCGGACAGGGGGACGGTGGACCGGTGTGGTGGCTGTTCAGGGCACAATGTCGCCGTCGAGGCACAGCCCTAGGTGGGTGGTAATGGTCTGTCCACCCCCCGCAGCGGGCGCCCTTGTCCTCTGTTATGATGCAGCTCTCAAACACCAGCAGTTCCGTGGCGTCCGGGACAGCGGGGCCGGCTGGAGCCGGGACAGCCTCTGGCCCTTCTCGGCTCCACCGGAGTCCCCCAGCACGCCAGGCCTGCTGGGTTTTGTCACCTCCCCAGGCTACACACGGCCCATCCTTGGAAAAGGCAGCAGGTCTGAGTCAGGGGGGAAAAAAAAAAATATGGATTTAAATTGTCCGCTAAACGTGTTCCTGCTTTGAGACGCTGAGGGTTTTTTTTTTCCAAGAGCAAACAGGCTCTGACCCCTCCCGGGCACATCGAGATCCTGAGAAGTGCCGTGTCCTGCCCGCCGGAGGTGCGGACACAGCTGCCTCCCCCTGCCTGCTCCTGCCGCCCCTCGGACAGGCGCGTCCTTGGAGCTCCGGGTGCACCATCACCCAGCAAGGTCTGGATGGGAGTCCCCAAAGTCTCGGGGCTGCCGTAGCTCTGGCCTGGTGCCATGGATGTGAAGGTAGCTCTGTTCCCTGCCACTCGTGTCCCTGTAGCGGGTGAGGCTGTGCCACAGGGGGGGTGCCGAAGTTCGGATCCTGCGCTGCTCCTGCCAGGAGCCCCTGGGGACGGGGGACAGCAGCGCTCGCTGCGCTCCCCTTACCCTCCCCTGGCATTTCCCCATCCTGGGAGGGAGCTGAGCGGGCAGCCAGGCCTGCTCTGGCCCAAGGAGAGAGGTGTTTGGAGCAGAGGACCCAGCCATTTCCTGTAAGGAGCCTGGGGGGAGCGGGGGGGATTGTGTCTGCCAGGAGTGGGGAAGAAGAGCTTGGCTCAGGCTCGTCCATGCTTCCAGGGGAGGCCAACACAAGCTCGGGCTGCTGCCCGCAGGCTGCCCTGTCCCTTTGACTGCTGCCAATGAGCCCCTTTTCCCCCTTGGGCTGGGGCAACGGTGCCACCGTAGCAGAGGTCCCTGGCAGGGGAGGACCAAGGCACTCAGGTGCCACCATCGTTGACGGCGCTGGCCCTTCTGTCCCCACAGGAGATTATCGATCTGACCTGCGAGGACATGAGCACAGACCCGGCGCTGTGGAGCAGCCTCACCATCATCGACCTGACAGAGGACACATGCAGCCCTCCCCACACCACCGGTTGGGCTGACCAGGACCCCAAGCAGGCAACCGCTGCCCCAGCAGCACATACGTCCCATCCCCGGGTCTGCTCCACCACAACACCAGAAACGGAGGCAACATCAAAGCCAAGCCCTGCAGCACCCTCACACGATGCTCCCGCGGAGCCCGCTGCCACCACGGACGTGGCAGAAAGCAAAGAGAACTGGAGCTGCTTCTCTCCCGCCTCCAGCCGCCACAGCTCCTCCTGCAGCCCGGAGCAGAACTGCAGCACTACCACTTTTAACAGTGACTTGGGCTCCCTGGCCAGCATGCAGCTGGACTCGGACTTGCTGTCCCTGTCCCCCTCCAGCCTGGACAGCAGCAGCAGCAGCTGGAGATCCAGCAGCCCAGAGGAAGAGACTCCCCACCTTGGCCAGCAAAGGGAACTGCCCCCGAGGCTGAGCCCTGCCCCAGTCATCCCCCCAACCCCACTGAAGGCCCAAGGGCCTTTGATGGGAGCAGGTGACTTACAACCACACGGAGCAATCCAGCAAGTGACCCCAGCCAGGACCAAGACTGACAGCAAGGCGTGGCTGAACAAATTGCACTATTTCAGGAGAAGCGGAGTCCAGCACCTCTTCCTCGAAGGCATAGCACCCAACAGGGAAACACAGCAGGTAAAGAGGGTTCAGAGCAGCTGCTGCTAAGCCTGGCCAGAGGCTGCTCAGAGCAGTCTCTGCAGGAGAGGATGGAGCAGGGGCTGTTCCTGCTCCGCTTCCCATTTTGGGGGAAGCTTTGCCAGGCAGTTGGGATCTCTGGTTATTGCAGTTCCCTTCATGGTGGGCCCCACATCACAGCTGGGTTCCTCTGTGTTGGGGAAAGACAGCTTTCACCCATTGCCTTGCCTTGCACGCAGCGGAAACCTGACCTCATCCCCAGTGGGAAGCTGAGCATGGTGCACACCACCATGGAGGAGAACTTCCTGGAGGGCACCTTGCATTTCCTGAGTGAGTTCGTCTCCTGCCAGCACCGTCCCCCAAAAGAAATCATCTCCCACCTGATCAGACAGATCCTATTGAACGCCCACCAAGGGGAGATCCTGAAGGACACCTACATGCTGCTGATGAAGATCCAAATGTACGTGTTCCTTTTGCCACGGTGCCCTGGGGCTGGCTACATGCTCCCAGGGGCCTGCCCAGCATAAAGGTTATTCTCCATGGTCCTCTCATGGAACAGGGAGCAATTTCCCCTGTAACCCAGGATGATCTTCCTGTTACCAGCACAGGCACACCCCGGGCTGTCTAAGGGTGGATCAAGACCATTGCTGGCCCAGCCACTAAAGCAGCCACTAAAGCCCCGAGTGGATGGAGGATGGGGGCTGTGAGAGGCAGGGGATGCTAAGACAAGAGGGAAAGCAGCTCCAACTGTATCATGAGCGTGCTTTAATCATTTAGTAGCAGTGCAGGGACAGCCTGTGACACCAGGGCATCCTCTAGGACAGAGGAGTGTGTTTGCCTTGCTCCTGAAGAGCAGATCTTATTCTTCATTGCTGTGACATGGCAAAAACACCTTCCCTGGGCTGCAGCAGAGGCCATGGGCTGGAGGGGGCTGGAGCAGTTCCCCCACTGCCCTCAGGGTTCCCGCAGAGAGGCACAATGTTTTGTGAGGCCACAGGTCCAGGAGTGCCGATGCTCTCCCTGAAGTACAGCCCCAAAAAATGAAGGTAGTCAGGGGAGGAGAAAGGGAGAGGGCAAAGCTGGGGAGGAGGAGGCAGGGCAGGCCCCTGAGCAAGTGGGCTGGGGAAGGGCCAGGGGCTGCCATGCTTCCAGATGGTGGGCAGTTCAGCACAAATGGACAGCGCTGTCTTTGCAGGCTTCATCCAGCCAACACCGCCACAGTGGGATGGGACTGGACGCTGCTGAAATACATCATGGAGGACCAGGTACTTGGCACCGCCTGTGTCACATCAGGCAGGGATCATCCAGGGTGCAGTGCCCAAGGGTAAGCATTGCCCCAGGGCCTCATGGCTGTGCCCTGCTGCAGAATGGGCCAGTCCAACATGCAGTTTTACTGCAGCTGCTGGCAAATGCCAGTTGGGTCTCCCACTTTTATCCAGGGTGCTCCCTAAGCTGCTGCACAGCTATAGGCACATCATCTCACCTGAAGAAGACACAGCAACAGACTCATTGCCCTAGTGCAATAGTAGAACAGGTCCAGCCAACCCCTCATGGCATTGCCTGACCCAGGCAGCCACTGCTGGAGCTACTCTTCAGTCATGCACATTAGCCTATTCCTGAAACAACCAAATTCCCAGGTGCTCCTTGCCTTGTGGCTTTGCCAGGCTCACACCCTCTCCATCTACCCTCAGCAGAAGCCCCCTGGCTGGCTCCTCTTCCTGCAGTACGTGGTGCAGACCCTGGAGGACGACTTCCAGGAGAACCTGAGGTTGCGCCTGCTGCAGAAGTCGATTGCCAAGAAAGTGCTTTCGTGTGACATGTGCTTCAACAATGTCAAGTAAGGGATGCCTCCTCCTCCTCCTCCCCTATTCTCTAACCAGATGCTGAAAGGCAGGGGCTTGGAGAACACCTGTTGAGACTCCAGGTCAGACTTTCCAGGAAACAAGCATGGGAGACAGAGGGAGGTGTAGGGGCCAAGTATAAAGTACAGGAGCAGGTTTATAAAAGCAAACCACCAGAGATGATGCAAGACATTTCTGGCTGCAATCTAGTGGGCTTTTCCCAGGGACAGGGTCAGATTTGCATTGCTTGGGACAGGACTGAGAAGGAGGCAGTCCTGTTGACAACTGCATAAATCTGCTGATCAACAGAGCTAATCCCTACCCTGTCCAAGCAGATGAAGAATGCGTCCCACCCTCAGGGTCTTTCCTTGAGCTCCAAGTGGATCTATAGGTCAGAATGCAGCAAACCAGGCCTGTCCCCCCTAACGTTCCTGTTTCTGTCACAGGGAGGTGGTCGAATGGTTGATCGCAGCAGTGACAGGAGTTGGGTTCTCCCAGCCCCAGGAGCAACCGCAAGAAATTACATCCTCTTCAGCAGAAGCAAGGACTGAAAGCTCATCTGCACCACAGCTGGCCAGCACTGACCAGGCAGAGGTGGCTCCACCAACTTTCTTTGCCCAGAGGTAAGCTCCAAAGTCCTGACCTCCTGCTGTCAGTATCATGAGGCCCAAGTCAGGGAGAAGCCAGTTCAGGTCAGAGTAGCTGGGCTGTACCGGAAGTTCTCCTTTGGGGTAGACGTACACTTGGTGAGCGAGACACTTCCTCACCTGGTAGAAAACTGGCTCAGTGAGCATCCTCCTCTTACCTGTAGCATAAGGCTGGAGATCTTGGTCCACCACCGAGGCTGCCCTGTGCTGCTCCACCAACGCTCAGTACAGCCACATGAGGGCCCCTCTGGGGATTAGCTCTGCTTCCAAGAGCATCAGATTCAAAAGCCACCAGGAGACACCAAACCTAGCCTGCTACGTTCCCCTATGTCCCACACTGCAAGGCACGAGGCTACACTAGGTGCCATCCCTGCAGTTTTACTTTGCAAACCGAGGGTCGTGTCTCCTGGTGTTGACTGTCTCTCTAACTTAGGGTGATGCTTCTGCTCCAGCGGATGTTGTCCATCGCAGTGGAAGTGGACAAATCTCCCAACTGCAGCTCCTGTAAGATTGCAGATGTGATATTCCCGTTTATACTGAATATTCCCCTGAGGAGCCAAAGGTGAGACAAACGTGCGCAAGGCAGCATCTGCCTGTGTGAGCAACAGTCTTATTCCCGATTTACATTCAAGTCTGGATGCATAAAATACCCATAGGGTATAGAAAGACAAGGCCCATTTATGACCCAGCCAGCAAACACATGGCTGTTGGACTGACAGACCCCATGGAGACAGAACATCACCAGCTGAATGCGTCTCCCCAGTTTGTGTGTTGCTGAGAAAAGCTGATTCTCCTACTTGTTAAAGTTGCAGGACTTCAAACTGTACAGAGGGTCTGAAAAGCAGCACTCTGCATCAGCATGGTCACGTACTGGCCAACTCATCACTGATTTCCAGAGACAACTGAGAAGTTCACCAGAAATAGGATGCAGTTCTTGCAGCTTTGCCTTGAAATGCTTTTGTTTGCTTCTCTAAGAAAGGCAGTATCTGAAGCCAAAGCACAAGGTCCTGACTGGCTCTAGTGTAGACGTGAGAC